>NC_052350.1:37202648-37323296 GCF_009727055.1 Benincasa hispida
ACCGTACTGGCCACATATCCTACTTTAGGATGGCATGCAAATCCATTATGTAGGGTTGCATACGTTGTGCTAAACAACGGAGTTATCCCTAAGTTACTCCCATTCTTGCCCTATCTTCCAATCCGCTCTCCTGAGTCTTAGATTGTGCTTAGACTTACTCTCCCAAGTATGCCTAAATGATGAATGTATGCCTCAAATAGGAAAGAGTAACCACATGAAACTTTTTCTGACCTAAGATGCATAATATAAATCCCTATTGTAAATTCATTGCTTAATTGCGACCAATTACTACCCTCCGCAGTATTATGTTGCTACTTCACTCATAGACAAGCAATGCGTTTAGCTATAGTACAGGCTGTAACAGCTTCACACTAAAGCAAATAGATTACTCACACTCTCGGCGCAATGCACAGCTCTCGGTGGGTGTTACTACATGCTTATATCTCCTATCCACATGACTAAGTATGCGATACCCAAGAAATCCACTAAGTGTTGCAATGAAAGTAAAGGATTGCCAAGAAAGAAGATGGAGATGGTAGTCGAGGAATAGGAGGAAATGCATTTGAAAACAAATTTATTAAATCCTTAATCACAAAATGTAATACAACACAATATAAGAAAGAAAGGAAAGGAAATGACCGGTTAGAAGCAAGCTTGCTCCAGCCGGTAGATGTGCGTAAGGCGTGGTCTAAGCCGTGCCATGGATGGAGCTGGAGGAATGACTCTCTCGAGATCATGCTTTGGTCGAAGGGCTTCCGGTCGTCACTCGGATATGGATGAAAGAAGGTGAAGAAACTCTTCAGCATTCTCACGCAGTTTGTTTGGATCACGGGGGAATCCTCGGTTTTTCACAAGATCATTTCCCCAGATAACTTGAATTTCTACTCGTCGGCTTCTATTCTATAGAGCTTGGGTTACCGACAACATTATTTAGACTGCTCTGAGTCTGACATTCGGCACGTTTAGTTTCTAAACCTCTGCCCACTAACGGTGTGGTAGGTGAAATTATCAACATCATCTTTTGGTTTTTCTCGAGGTAGAATGTTGTTTGATGCGTTATTCCACTAACTTGCTTTGATCCTTAGGTATGCGTTGTCTCATAGCCGCAAATCATTCAATGACCGCATTTCGCTTAATACCGCAAACTCTATATGAATGACCGCAATCACTTTGACGTGCAACTCTTCATGCGATGGAACGCATACCGGGGATTTATCGCAAAAATCCAGCGTTTGAATCGAAATTGCATGCCTTTTGCCGAATGGATGTTTCTCCCCATTCACTGCGGTCGCTCTATGCCGCGTAGAGGTCCCCCGCAACGCGTATCAGTACCAAAATTCACCCTTGATATTCTAGTACAAAATAAGAACACATTGAACAGCCAATCAAAGCACAGCAACACAAAATAACTTGATCATAATCCTGCTTTATAACAGATGGAGAATTTAAACATGATTGCGCACTCACCACGATGCGAATTAAACCAACTTCCTCACCGTGAATCCTATTACTTCACAACTATGACCCGTCATCACTAAAGATAAATTCTGCCACACCTAATTTCATTAGAATACATAGCTTCGCAATATTACATAGTCCAAGCAACCCACAACCATTCAATACCTCCATCAATAAATCCTCAAAACGCAAAAAAGCCAGATGAACAAATGTATATATTCACTGACCATAGATACAAAAGATACAAACACCCCCATATTATTTGCAACCTGGTCGCATAAGCAGCAATTCTCCCAAGATAAAAAGTTTACTCGCAGAGACACAAAACTTAACAAAGATTTAGCTACCAAGTCCCCAGCAACGGCACCAAAAACTTGGTGGCGAGAAATTAGAAGTCAATTTTACTCAACAACCAAAATCCCGTAGATGCGGTATGCGATGCATGTTCCTAAGATATGCATTGATAGTCATGCGTCGATGGTCATGCATTGGACTAATAATGCGTTAAGGAATGTATGCAATGACCATGCGTCCTGCCACAAGTTTTCTTGCACTTACGCCAAGTATAATGCGAATGCAATTTTCTCGGGTAATCCGAGGTCGATCATAGTGACTTGTAGCTATATGTATGCAGTAATGTGCATGCGGCGATTTGAATAAAAGAATAGAAGGGAGGTTGCTATGTTAACCCTACTTCTACTCCTATCTAACAGACAAAGCAATGAGAATATGCATGAGAGTTAGAGATACGACAACACTTGACATGAAATAAATGTATGGGAAAATAGATAAAATGTGGAGATGATTTCATTGCAACCACTTACCCTCCCGGGCAGTTGATTGTTCCTGACTTCACTCATAGACAAGCAATGCGTTAGCCTATAGACAGGTGTTGCAGCAGCTTCACACTAAGCAAATAAGATTACTCACACACTCGCGCAACGCACAGCTCTTGGTGGGTTGTTACATGCTTCATATCCCTAATCCACATGACTAAGTATGTAATACCCAAGCAATCCCACTAAGTGTTGCAATGAAAGTAAAGATGCTAAGCAAAGAAGATGGAGATGGAGTCGAAGGAATAGATAAATGCATCGAAAACAAATTTTATTAATTCCTTAATCACAAAATTTCATATAATACAATATAAGAAAGAAAGGAAAAGGAAATGACCGACTGGAAGCAAAGACTTGCTCCCAGCGGATGTGCATTAAGGCTGCCTGTGGTGCCATGGATGGGTGGAGGAACTGACTCTGTCAAGATCTAGCTCCGGTCGAAGGCTCTGGTCGTCACTCGGAATGGATGAAGGAGGTGAAGAACTCTCAGCCATCTTCTCACGCAGTTTGTCTGGATATTTAAATTGTTGTAGAGATTCATGTAAAGATTATTCTTTAATTATAATATAATTGTTATATTAGATAATTAAATAAAGAACTAAGTAAGATTGCATGCTTAAATAAAGATAAAATTTGTTTAATTTTAAATAGTTTAAATTCTAATTTACCTTTATATTTTTCTAATAAGATTAGAAATATTACATGCTTTCCTAATGTAATTAGGATATTACTTGGATAAAGATAAAATCACATTCAAATTTTAAATAGTTTAAAACTCTAATTGGATCTTTATTAAAATTCTAATAATATTAGAATAAAGTAAATTGCATGCTTATTTAATGAGATTGGATTAAAATAGATGTTTTAATTTAGTTTTAAATAGTTTAAAGTGGGTAAATAAAAATATTAAAATAATAAAAGATTGCCTATAAGGGAACTCAGTCTAAGGAAGGTTTTGTCTAGGGCTAGAATATTTAAATTGATGGTGATGGAATACCCCTAGGAACTGGCTTGGGAGTTGAATTAGTCAAACTTTTTCTATAACATAATGTGATTGCTTTAGTGGTAACTACAACTGGTAGCATTTTTAGGAATAATAACTAAGTGTGTAATATCATTTAAAAAAATTGCAAATATAGACAAATCTATGGGCGATAGGCTTCTATCATTGATAGACTCTTACCAATGATATGGATTCCTACCAATAGTAAGGCATATCACTGATAGACTATTTAAATTTAGCCTTATTTGCAATTTTTTTACATTATGTTATATCTGCTAATACTTTGGGTCTAATGTCTATATTTGCAACTATCCCTTAGTTTATTAAAGAGTTTAATAGACTTGGATATTTCACATTATGTCAACTGTCCAAACATAAGAGTTATGTTTGAACAACCAAAACTAAAATTTGGATAAATTATTTAGCCTAAGTTTGTCTAAGTAATAAAATTCCTATTTCAAAATACTTAGTGGGAGAGTAGATAATGATATGTCTTCTCTCCTATGTTCTTTGAAAAAATTCACACCCCGAGACTCATGTTTGGCCTACTTCCATCCCCCTAAGAAAGGTGTTTGCATGAGTCAAGATCAAGGTGGATTAGAGAAAGTATTATGGTGAGTGGGAGACATGTATCAATATATCTTACGATCTTCATCAATGATTGAAAATGCGAGATTCATGCTTGACTTCATGAAGACTTAGATCTGGCTTTGCTTGCATACACCTGAGGAAGGTGTTTGCATGGATTAATATTCTAGTTGACTTTTAAAAAGGATAAGATTGTAGTTTTATTTCTAATACTTGACCTACCTTACAGTGGCACTTGTTGGGGCAAAACTGCAGAATCCAAAATGGTAGATTACACCTACACGAACACATTAAAGTTGTTAATGATGTTTTGATTGGAAAATGGTAACTAAATATATAGAAATAAAAGTTATTATGGTGTAATGTTTGGTTGAGAATATCTCATTCAAGTGAAAGAGAACTCGACCTACCTTAAGATGACACTTGTTCCAAATCACTGAAGTATCATTGCATTAGACATGGTTTCTAGGGATAAATTTAATGCTAAATTTGAATGGATACTTGATTGCATGTTGTTAACTAATATATTTTATATATTTCAATCTTGTGTCATTTTATCTCATGATTTTAATTTTCAATTACCAATATAAGTCAAAATTAAAGAAAAAATATTACTTGGAAAAGTACAATTGACACTATTTTAATGGCAGTGTAATTTTTAGAATTTATCTTTAATCGAGAAATGTTCTAAAAGTTCTATTGTTAGTTCATAAATTGTTCATGAACCATGTGATTGGTGAGTCACGATAGGAGAGATAGCTTATATTGATCTCCTAACTAACATATTTGATGTCCAGCATGGAAGATAAAACACAAGATAACAACATATGATACGCGTTGAACTCAATATAAGCTTAATTTAGATAATTATCTAAATAAACTCAAGATTAAGTATTATGATCCAAGAGTATAAACCATGTGACTAGAGTTATATGAGAAAATTATTTCCAAATTAGCTTAGGGAGTCACACTTTGAGGAATTTTAGAAATATCTCAATAGGAAGAAAAATAAGTATGAAAGTAAATATGGTTTACTGGATTCTTAGTGAAAAATTAAGATTCACACCTAGATAGTTGAATGAGGATTCACTATCAGTTTTTCTTTCTTCATTACAATTAGATTTTAATTCTTGGAGTATACTTAATGATGTAGAATGATTTCTACATGTTGGCATCGAGAAGTCCATCTCAATTAGCGTTATGGGAGACATGAGATGTCATAATTGTTACTTATGCTAAAAATGGTGCTTTTATCATGATAAGAAAAATTCAATTTCTCAAAAACCTTATTACTAATTAATTCATAAGGTATGGATGCTTCATGTAATAAATTGTATTTTCAAAAGTTGTTTGAAAATATGTTCACCTTAAATAAGTACAATTAGTATGAGTTAAAATGTTTAATAGATACAAATACTACACTGAGAAATTTACGATTATTGAATCCAGAATAAGAAAGACAAATTACTTTTTTCCTAAAAGATATTTGTATTTGGCAATTAAAGTTGATTATCATCAATTTTAATTGAATGACTAGTACATGTAATTGTCTAAAGGTTAGAGGTAAATTACTTTACCTATTTGAAGATCTTGCCTTTCATGCTATATAGTCACTGAACCTTATTAGATAAGGCTAAAAACCAAAGAACGCTTTGGACTTACACATCTTGATCCAAGCAGTCATGTAAATGTAAAAGCCAAACAAACATCATAAATATGTCATCCATTTGATTGATGAATATTTAGTATATGAGTATCTTTATCTAATGCAACTAAATTCTTTTCTTTGAAGATTTCAAAGAAGTTAGGCTAGAAATCAAATCAACTAGGCATGTCTATCAATACATATTATTATAAAATCATTAAAGTACATAAAATTAAGTACTACGCCTAATTGATAGGAAATGAGATTATATCTCAACTTTAAGCTTTAGATATAATTTGGGTGAAACTGCTTCAAAAGGAGAAAGATGACCTTGTTAGAATTGGTCATATTAATGATAATTACTTTGTTAGACATGGTCAAATCATTAGTCAGTTACAAATTACTACCATACTTTAGTTAGGATGTGCAATATAAATTGCATCGTGAACATTATTCCATCTTTGGATTATGGAAATATAGTAAACTAGTTTACAACATTTCAGAACTTGGGTATGTTGAAACAAACCCAAAAGGAATATATATGTTCAAAGCTATGTCTATATGTAGGTTGTCCTCTAGAAGAAAAGGAATGGTCTTTTATGCAATCCTGAATAAAATAATGTTTTTGTATGACAAATATTAATTTTATAAGAAATTTTGAATAAAATATTGCAAGTCTTTACTACGGTTTCACGTAAATCCATTAAATAGTAAATAAATGTTATTAACCATTTAATCACATTTTAATGTCAAATGTATCCTAGTCAAACAATATGAGGTTTTATCGTAGTGGGAAAGGTATGAGATAACTCAACCTTTACAATGACTTAATAGAAGTTGAAATTGTTATATAGGTTGAAAAATTAAGTTATATACTTCAGTCTGGATTTGTAGACTTTCTTGATGGGGTAAAACCCATAAGATATGGATAGGATCTACAAAGGAGACGTGTATGTGTAGCTAAGAAAATATTGATCTTCAAATGAGACTCGTGCCAAAGGGTCAACCTATTAAGAGAAATTAGACCGTGGGTCAATTTTCTCCCTCATTGTCATAGTGCAGTCTTTATGCATTGGTTTATTATTGCATATGAGATATGTAGAATGAATACTTAGACTCTTTTATGAAAATAATTTAAGGAAATGCCTCTACACAAATAAAAAGAGTTCAACTTTCAAAGATCAAATAAAAAGAGTTTGCATAATTGTATATGTTCATTTGACAAATGAACTAAACAATTACATCTTTGAATATAAGGGTTGAGATAAGAGCTATCATAACAGGTGACTTTGAACAAATATTACCCAAATCTTTCATATAGGAATTGAGTAGCCAACAAGTTCTTTACATCAGTCAAAATGAGTAGGATATCATCCACATACGAAACTAGGAAAGCTACTTAACTATTGATGATCTTCTTGTAGACTCAAAGCTCATCAATATTCTAGCCAAAGTCATAAGACTTGACCATAGTATCAAATCTTATATTCCAAGATCGAGATGCATGTTTTAATCCATAGATAGACCGATAGTTTGCAAACCCTTTACTCTTTACCTTGTTTAATGAATGTTATTGGTTGCTTGATGGAGATATTCGCATTAAGATACCATTAAAAAAGGTAGTCTTGACGTCCATTTGCCATATCTCATAATATAATATGTGCAATGGACAAAGAATATGGAGAGGCTTCAACATTGCATCAAGCAAGAAAGTTATATCATAGTCTACACCCTCTACTTGAGTATAACAATTTGCCACTAATTTAGCATTAAAGGTTTGCACCTTCCATCTACACCCTTTTTTCTCTTGTAAAACTATTTGCAAGCTATAGGTTTTACCCTGTAAGGTTAATCTACAAGATTCGAGACTGAATTCATGTACATTGACTCTATTTTCAGATTCATGGCTCTAACCCACTCATCTTTGTCCACAACACCCATTGCTTGATTATAAGTAAATGGATCCTTAACGTCATCATCTTGTATGACAGTGTGGGCTTCTGTTAAACCCATATAGTGAGTAGGTTGGGTTATCCCTTCCACTATGTCGAGGCACTCTTAACTCTTGAGAAGGATGTGCTTGACTAGATGTGCCAACATCAACAACTCTTTTTGATGTTTTAGTAATTTTGTTGGATTTCACATTTAACACGATTTTACTGTGTGGTTTATGCTCCCTAATGTGATCCTCTTCTAAGAATCATTTGTCAATACAAACACTTTATTATCTTTTGCGTCACAAAAGAAATCATCTATCTTTTCTCTAGAATAGTGTACAAATAGACACAATTTTGAATGTGGTTCTAGTTTCTTTGGGTTAGTCACCAATATATATGTTGGAGATCCTCAAATATTGAGGTTTCATAAAATGATTCTACAACCTCTCCATAGCTCAAAAGGTATTTCAAAAACACCTTTTGATAGAACTTGGTTCAAAAGATAAACTGCAGTCTCCACTACATATCCCTAGAATGAGTTAGGTAATGAAACATAACTCATCATCAATTGAACCATGTCTAATAAGGTTTTGTTTTTCCTCTTTTTGATGCCCCATTTGGTTGATGTGTACCAGGTGCTAAGAGTTGGGATGTGATTCTATGTTCTATCAAATAGTCTTGAAATCTCAAATCCATATACTATCCACCTCGATTTGATTAAAGTGTTTTTAATAGTTTTACCTAAAAAATTCTCAACATTAGCCATGTACTCCTTAAACTTTTCAAGTGTTTCATGCTTTCGTTGCATTAGGTAAACATATACATACCTCGAATAATCATCAACAAAAGTGATGAAATATTTAGACCTTCCTTTTTTTTAATGTTCATCGGACCACAAAGGTCTGAATGTACAAGATATATAGGCTCTTTGATGCTATAACATTTTCTAGTAAAAGATATTTTAGTTCTTTTACATTCAAGGCATGAGTCACATAAAGGTAAAAAAATTTATTCTATCTCACTTAGAAGTACATTCTTGACCAATCTCTCAGTTCTATTGAGATTTATGTGACCTAGATGCAAAAGATGAGTATTTTCCTTAAGAGAAACCTTTTGTGTTTTACTTTGTGTTGTTGTAGTTTTGAACATTTCAATATTTAGGTCATCGTTGACTAACATATGATAGCAATTTTTATTTCTTTGATGAGCCATTCCTCTACAAATAAGGTCCTAATCTAATCATGCATCGGTGTATTCCAGAGGTAGAAATGCAACACATACTTTCAGAGTGCTACGATTCTCCATGGTGGCCATTTTAGATGTCATAGGACTGTGGCCAAAGTCTTTCAAAGCGGGTACTTCTGGCTGACCTTATTTAAAGGTGCAAGAGACTGTGTTTAAATGTCACTGGTGCCAACGCATGGGTAATATACCAACTAGAAATGAAATGCTCTTGAACAATATACTCGAGGTAGAACTTTTTGACGTTTGAGGCATTGACTTTATGGGATCATTTCCTTCTTCCTGTGGGCAACAATATATTTTAGTAGCAAATGATTATGTGTCCCAGTGGGTTGAAGTGGCGACCTATGCCAAGAATGATGCGGTGACCGTATGAAAATTATTAATCAAGAATATCCTCACATGTTTTGGAATGCCCAAGGTGTTGACCATCAATGAAAGTATGCACTTTATTAATCGCTTTATTTCTAAATTTCTTGCTAAGTACAATGTCAAGCATAAGGTAGCCACTGCCTTCCACCTCCAGATGAATGGCCAAACAGAAATCTCAAATAGGGAGATCAAGTCCATCTTAGAGAAAGTTGTCAATGCGTCGAGGAAAGAATGGGCATTGCGATTAGATGAAACACTTTGGGAATATTGTACTACATATACAACGCCTATTGAAATGTCTCCATATGACCTCGTGTTTGGGAAAGTCTATCACCTGCCGCACATAAAGCATTTTGGACAGTCAAAAAGCTCAACTTAGATTTGGACACAATAGAAAATGCTAAGAAAGTACAACTGAATGAGCTAGAATAATGGAGACTCAACGCGTATGAAAATGTGAAGATCTATAGAGAGAAGACTAAGCATTGGCATGACCAATGCATCTGTAAGAAATTCTATTTGTTGGACAAAAAGTCTTGTTATTTAATTCGCATCTATGCTTGTTTCAAGGAAAGTTGAAATCTTGTTGGTCTGGACCTTTCATCATAAAAGAAATCTTTCCTCATGGGGTGATTGAGATAACTAGAAAACATGGATCAAACCCCTTCAAAGTCAATGGACAAAGAGTAAAACCCTAATTTGAAGGAGAAGACGAGCGAAGAAAAACTTCCATTGACTTATATGAGTCTGCTTGATGCTCGCGTCAAAGTTGTTCTTGTGCCAGAAACGGAAAATCACATTTTTCTTTCTTTGTACTGCTTTCCTTACTTCTTTAGTTTGTTCACTTGTTTGGTTTGGAGAATGATTTTGTGATTTTGAGATGGAATTACTTTGTATGCTTGAAAAGACAATAAAAAACACGATTAATGCTTAAGTATTGAGAACCAACGCATAGCTATGCTTTGGAGAAGAACTAACCATTATATTGGGAGAATACACCAAACGAGTGGTGCACTATCCCATGCACATCTCTTAATGCACTGTCTTGGGGGCACGTGTGAATGTTACGCATTGCCACTTTCTCTCTCTTTCTCTCTCCTCGCGTTTATCTATTTAAGCGAAGCTTCTTCCACTTCTTCTTTTTCTTCTACTTCCCATTTTCTAACTAAAGCTCTCGAGCACTCCCTTTCATTCAAAATTCCCCAATTGTTGTGACCAAACTTTAAAAATCATTCACGGCTTCCTCGTTGGAACAATGTTAGATGACATCCATTAAAAAAAGCCCATTCAAAACTTCAACCTCCAATGACCAAATTCCTAAAAAATTGGCACCAGCCAAACCCTCCTCATCTACCTGAGCCTCTTCGAAACCTAAACCCACGGTCTCCCAAAACCCTTAAAAATCCCAAGTCCTCAACCTCTTCCAAGCTAATGTGGCAGCCTACGTCGTAGGCATCAACCACAAAACCTATCGTGAAACCATACAAACAACCTACTTCTACACCCGTCATCCCAACCATCACCCTAATCATCCTGACACAAGACCCAATTTTTTAGCATCATCAGATTGCTCCACCTCATGTCGTGCGTCCGGTAGAACCACACTCCGTTGAACCCTTGGTCACTGTTGGGAATATAATTTTGTTTGCATTAATCAATATGCATTGATGGTCATGCAATGATCATGCTTTGGTCTAAAGAGTATACGGTATGTGTTAATCATGTATACGATGATCAAGCGTTCCTGTCCAAGTTTTCTTGCTCTCTCGATAAGTATAACGAGATCGTAAATTTCTCGAGATGATTCGAGTTCGAATATGGGGGCTTGAAACTAAAAGATGAATGTAAAGTAATGTGTTTAAGGCAGAGAATAAAAATAAAAAGAAAGAAGTTGATTAACTATGCACTACTCATACTCCTAGCTAAACAGACTGAACAATTGAAGTTTGACTATGAGAATCGATAGAGATGCGACAACAGTTAACAGTAATGAGATGCATGGAGAGGTAAAGTTATGGGGGAGATATCACCAAGTCCTTAAGTTTAGTCACAAGGGCAATCCCAGCTCACCACACTCGCACATTGCACACCTCTCGGTGGTCAGCCACATGCTTTATATCTCTATAACGCATGGTTGCATTGAGCATAAGGTTATTTCTATCTCTAAGAACACTGCTTACTTCACTTAGTGAGTTCCACTACTTACCCTCTTGAGCAATTGGTTATAGCTACTCCGTTCATAGACAAGCATTACGATAATCTCAAACTAAGCAAACAAGATTGACTTACTATACTCGCGCAACGTACACCTCTTGATGGTTTGCTACATGCGTCATATCTATATGTCGCATGATTGAGTATGTGATAACTCTTGCAATCTGTACTTAACTTATGGCGGTGAGAGTAAAAGATGGAGTACAAGAATATGATGTAAATGATATTGAAGGAACTAAAGAGATGCATTGATTACAAGATGTACTAATGTCTACAGCCAAAATGTAATACAATACAGAGGTGAGAAGAGAGATCGACGACTAGATGTAGGCAATCTTTTGCTTCCATCAGGTGTGTGTCAAGGCTATCGATGGTGCAATGGATGGGCAATGGAGTAGTCCCGCTCGAGATCTATCTCCAACAAAGATCCAGTCATCAATTAGAGGAAGTTGTGGAAGTGAAGAACTCTCAAAGAATTTCTTGCTCATGCTCTTGTCTGTGATCACAGGAATCTACCCAAGGAAAAAGTCCTGGATGCTTGATCTTGGACTCCAAGGCTCTATTTATAGAGCCAAATGCTGACAACTTTGATAATCTCGCTCTCAATCACTGCCATTACTGACGCGGTAGGTGAGAATGTCATCATGATCTTATCTCTTTGATACTTTTGAGGTATGTGTTCATACTCGCTTCTTCTGCAGGTTCAACGAATCCCACCTACTCTTTGCGATCATACCTTCTATCATGGCTATCACTCTGAGTTGCAACATTTCATGCGACCAACTTTTCTTCATTGAGATCAACGCATGCGATCAACTTTGCGATAGTTTAGGATCGACACATACGATCGATTCCTGCGACAACTACAAAATTTTGACGCAAGTTAACACATGATATGGGGTTAGTGGGGATTTTTAGTGCTAATTAACTATGCGCTACTCCGACTCCTAGCTAAACAGACTAAACAATTGAAGTTTGACTATGAGAATCGGTAGAGATGCGACAACTGTTAACGCGTAATGAGATGCATGGAGAAGTAGGGTTGTGGAGGAGATATCACGAAGTCCTTAAGTTTGGTCGCAAAGGTAATCCCAACTCGTCACATTCGCGCATTGCACACCTCTCGATAGTCAGCCACATGTTTTATATCTCTATAACGCATGGTTGTGTTGAGCATAAGGTTATTCCTATCTCTAGAAACACTGCCTACTTCGCTTAGTGAGTTCCATTACTTACCCTCTCGGGCAGTTGGTTATAGCTACTTCGCTCATAGACAAGCATTGCGAGAGCCTTATACTAAGCAAACAGGATTGACCCACTATACTCGCACAATGCACACCTCTCGGTGGTTTTCTACACGCACACCTTTTGTCTAAGGTGGGTTCTGGTCAGACTGGGGTATTTAAGCTGAAGAAAATGCAACACCCTTACTTGGGTACCTACCTGGAAAGGTGAATTAGATAGATTTGCTACAAGCATGCAATTGTTGATTAATATTTGTTAAAGTGTTTAATGAATGTTAATCAAAATTGTTTAACTTTGCAAAGTAAGTGTTTCTTTTGGGCAAACATAAACAATCACTTAGTAAAAATAATTAGCAGTATTTTTCCTAAGTAAATTAAACCCTAGGTTGTTAAAATACTCAGTGGGAGGAAAAGATATATATGATATGTCATTTTTCCACTCACGTTTCTCC
The DNA here is from genome assembly GCF_009727055.1 of Benincasa hispida. NCBI lineage: Eukaryota > Viridiplantae > Streptophyta > Magnoliopsida > Cucurbitales > Cucurbitaceae > Benincasa > Benincasa hispida. Next base: position 37,215,640 of record NC_052350.1, read on the forward strand.
CTTAATATTCATACCGTGAGATTCATGCTTGGCCTCGTGGTGCCCTAGGAGCATCCCCTTTCGGATGGTGTTTGCATGGGTCAATATCAAGGTGCATGGAGAGAGTATTTATAGTAAGTGGGAGAAGGATGTGTGTCAACATGTCCTGCGGTCTTTTTCATTGGTTTCCACCATGAGACCTTCTTGCATGGCCTCAAGGCGCCCTGAGAGAATCCCCTTTAGATGGTTTGTGCAGTTGGTCAATATCAAGGCGAACTCTAGAAATTGATAGGGTTGCTTTAGTTTTTGCCCCAATCGGTTTTTCCCTTTAGTTGTCTAATTGGGGCGAAACTCTAGGATCTAAAATGAAGGGTCACACTTATGAGAAATTTTGAAGCAAGTTAATGATTTCTTGACAAAATCAATGATGACTAATCATTATAGGAATAAGAGTTATTCTTGTGTAATGATTAGTTGAGAATGTCTCAATTCAGTGAAGGGAGAAATTGACTACCCTTCGGTGGTTTTTTTCCTAAATCACTGAAGCGTCATTGTAAAACTAGATCTAATAAGAGGTTCATTTAGAGTTTTGCTAAACCTGATTGGATTTCTTGAAAAGATTATGCTAAAATCTAACGTAGATCAACATATCTGATTTCTTTTAGTAAAATGTCAATGATTGATTTTTCGTTAGTTGCCTTTTCTTCTTTGACCGATTTTAATTACATGACGTGGAAAGAATCTATTAAAACATTTTTCATGGTAAACGACCTCGAAGTTGTCATTTCCCTCAAGTCTCAACCTCTGATGCACCAGAAATGTTCGTAATGCATATGAGGTATGGATGATGGCTAATTCGAAGGCCCGACTTCACATTTTGGCAAGTATACCTGATGCATTGGCCAAAAGGTTAGAAAACATGGTCATTGCACATGAGATCACAGAATCATTGCAGGAATTGTTTGAACGTAAGTTCTCACTATTCAAGCAAAGTGGGATTGATGACAATGAAACCAGTGGTGTCAGTTCCCAAGATAATCTCCAGTCCGTATTGAATGTCAAGGCACTAACAGAGAAAGCAATTGTTGCTAACTTTGATGAAGTTCATCAACTAGGATTGTCCTCTGAGATGAAACTTGGAGTTTATAATAAGGGTTCTGATACTGCCCACTATTCTCTAGAAAAGGAAGAACTCCAAAGACGATAAATGTGATTTATTTTTCTTGGAGATGTGCTTAGTAGAGAATGATGATTCTGCCTGAATAATTGATTCAAAGGCTACTAACCACATGTGTTCTTCCTATCATTGATTTAGTTCTTGGAAATAGTTGGATGCTGGAGAGTTGACTCTTAGAGTCGGTACTGGTCAGGTCGTTTCAACTGTTGCTATAGGAAGGCTTAAGTTATTTTTAGACAAGAAACGGTATCTGTTATTGGATAACGTTTATATAGTTCCTCATATCAAGACAAACTTAATTTCAGTTTCTTGTCTGATTGAACAAAATTATTCCATTTCCTTCTTTGAGAATAAAGTTTATTTTTAAGAATGGAATGGAAATAGGTTTTGGTCAATCGACAATAACTTTTATGTACTAAGGCCGTTAGTCATAAAAGTCGTGCTCAATACTGAAATGTTCAAAACAACAACAACTATAAAAGGAGTTTCTCCTAAAGAAAATGCCCATCTTTGGCATCTAAGGTTAGATCACATCAATCTCAATAGGATTGAGAAGTTGGTGAAAAGTGGACTTCTAAATAGTTTAGAAGAAAACTCTTTGCCAGTATGTGAATCATGCCTTAAAGGCAAAATGACCAAACGACCTTTTATTGGAAAATGATATAGAGCCAAGGAAACTTTGGAACTTATACATTCAGACTTCTGTGGTCCGACGAAGTGGGTATCTATACCTAATGTAAGAGCACGAGGTAGGCATGAATATTTCATCTCTTTCATATATGATTATTCTAGATTTAGTTATCTATACCTAATGTAACATAAGTTCGAAGCTCTTGAAAAGTTTAAGGAGTATAAGACTGAAGTTGAAAACTTGTTAGGTACGAAGATAAAAACACTATGATCTGATCGTGGTGGACAGCATATAGAATTAGGATTCCATAACTATATGATAGAACATGGAATCACGTCCCAACTCTCAACCTCAGGTACATCTCAGCTGAATGGTGTATCAGAAAGGAGAAATAGAACCCTGTTGAACATGGTTCAGTCTATGATGAGTTACGCTCAACTTCCAAACTCGTTTTAGGGATATGCAGTAAAGACTGAAGTTTACATTTTGAACAATGTTCCCTCAAAGAGTGTTTTTGAAACACCTTTTGAGTTATGGAGAGGTCGTAAAATTTGGAACCTCATTCAAAAGTGTGCCTATTTGTAGGTTACCCCAAAGAAACGAGAGGTGGATACTTCTATGATCCAAGTGAGAATAATGCGTTTGTATCGACAAACGCTACCTTCTTGGAAGAAGACCATATTAGGGATCATAAGCCATGAAGAAAACTTGTTTTAAATGAGATTTATAATGAGACTGTTGAGACTTCAAGAAGAGTTGTTGAATAGGCTGATAGATCAATAAGAGTTGTCGATGTTAGTTCATCTAGTCAACCATCTCAAAAGTTGAGATTGTCTCGATGTAGTGGGAGGGTTGTGAACCCACCTGCATGCTACATGGGTTTAACAGAAGCCCAAAACATCATATTTGGTGATGGTGCTAAAGATCCATTATCTTATAAGCAAGCAATGGAAGATGTTGACAAAGATGAGTGAATTAAAGCCATGAATCTAAAAATGGAGTCTATGTACTTCAATTATGTCTGGGAGCTTGTAAATCAACCTGATGGAGTAAAACCTATAGGTTGTAAATGGATCTACAAGAGGAAAAGAGGTGTAGATGGCAAAGGGTTATACCCAGGTTGAGGGAGTGGACTATGAAGAAACTTTCTCACCTGTTGTCATGCTAAAGTCTATCAGGATTCTTCTATCCATAGCCACATATTATGACTATGAGATATGGCAAATGGACGTCAAGACTACCTTTCTGAATGATAATCTTGAGGAGACCATCTACATAGTTCAACCAGAAGGATTTAATGAAGAAGATCAAGAGCAAATGGTTTGCAAGTTTAATCAGTCCATTTATGGACTGAAACAAGCTTCTCAATCTTGGAATATAAGATTTGATGAAATCTTATGGCTTTGATCAGAATGTTGATGAGCCCTGTGTTTACAAGAAAATCATCAATAACTCAGTAGCTTTCCTCCTACTGTATGTGGATGATATCCTACTCATTGGGAATGATGTAGGTTTTTTGTCTGACGTTAAGAAATGACTAGCTGCACAATTTCAAATGAAAGATTTGGGAGAGGCATAGTTTGTTCTAGGGATCCAGATCATAAGGGATCGAAAGAACAAAAGTTTGGCATTGTCCAACTCATCGTATATTGACAAGATGCTTGTTAGATATTCGATGCACAATTCCAAGAAGGGTTTATTACCTTTCAGGCATGAAATTATTTTGTCTAAGGAACAATGTCATAAGACTCTTCAAGAGGTTGAGAAAATGAGATGGATTCCTGATAACGGGCAGAAATGCACGTTATCAAAGTGCTAAGTTCTTAAACAATGTTGGCTTGCGTTGATAAAACATGTTAAATTGCATCCAAAAAGCAGTAAGTTTATTATATTGCGGTTTCATGCGTTCATCGCATTAGAATAGTTGATTTTCGTATTTTTGTGCAGAATATGCGATGACGGCGGAAATTGTGATCATAGGAAATCATTGGTCTAGCGCAGCATTACCGCAAGACTTTATGGTGATCGTGTCCGTAAATATTCGCCTGAAAAGGATTGCCACAACTTGGTCAGTACAACATGGTGGGCGCATCTGGGTGAAAGGCTAATTAATCGCGATGGGACAGAAAAATGATGACAGTCGAATCCGAATTAAGTTGACAGTCGATAACGATCACAAGTACATTTATCTTTTTGGTGATAAATATTCAGCGCATCAGTCAGGAATTAAAGTTGTCCCATCTGTATAATCATGAGAGAGAAGCCACCTTTCACCCTGGATGATCTATAAATACCAAGGGCATCCTTCAGAAAATAGGTTGATCAGTTGATTAGTTAATCAGTTCACCAATTTACGAATTTGAGAGCTTAGCTCGTCTTTGTTCATAGTTTTCCTTTCGTTTTAAGGCAGAGCAAAAGAAGAGTGGTGACATCAGAGATCGCTCAGGGAAACTCGAGAGAGAACCTTGACGTGTAGAAGAAGAGAGCGAGCCGACTCTCGCGAGAGCAAGAATATCTTTTGAGCACGAGTAGAAAAATAGTGGAAAAGCCTGGGCAACAAGAGATTGCTACTAGGCCCATTATTCTATACTTGCATTGTTATTTTGTACTTCATCTTTCTCTTTATACAATGGAAGTTCTATTTCTACATCTGTTCACTTTCTTAGCACACATGAGTAGCCAAACTAGTTGAATGGGTTGAGAAGAACTAAGCTAACATGACCCAAGAAGTTCATTGCTTGCGATTGTCTTATTTTATGTTGTCCAAATACCCTTTAGAGCTACTCGAGAGAGAGTCTAAAGAAAGAACCTAATGACTCGAGAGAGCTAGGTTAGAATCTGGACTCGAGAGAGCAAGATTAAAACTGCATAAACAAGAGATAGGGACTTAGAGATAAGCTCTGCTTGTTAACCTGCATCGCATACATCCTAGAGATGGGAATGATATTATGTGGTCGCCTTATTTGTGTGTGTGTCATTTTGTCATAGCATAAATAAGAATAGAGGCTTATGTGTAGGTCCTATAGACTTAGCGCATATATCGCATGCATTCTAGCTTTAGAAGTCGTGCCATTCGCACCGAGAGGTGGTTTACTGATGTATGCATGTTGCATGATCGCATAGCATGAACGCATCCTAGGAAGGGTTAGCCGAAACTTTTCTCAACCCGTTCACCACATACTCATCGCATTTCCCATTTAATCAACTCTTTTCAAACTCCGCTGCATTTGTTTATTTTTCATTAACACAAACAACAATCCCAACAATTTATTTATTTATCCGGTTACCTTAAAGTTTGCATAAAAATTACCAATGCAACCTATTTTCAAAAGTACCTGAGTTCGACCATGGACTTACCAGGAAACTCAGTGGAATTTACACTTGGATTCCGCTGAGGAAACTTGAGTGCTCAATGAAATTTCACCATCGCATATCATCCATAATTCACTTCATAAAACCAAGCATCATGTTTTTGGCGCCATTGCCGAGGACTTCGACAAAATAGTGTGCTAACGGTAATTTTTTGATTTCTTTGCAGACTCTCAATCTCTGGCGAATTACGACTCGGAGATTAAGAGAACGTTTAGACGGACACTAAGAAACCGCCAACAGCAACCACAATTAGATAAGAAGAGATGGTAGAGCAGCCTAGAAATGGAGCACCAAATGATAACAATGTCATGGCGAATCCAATCCTGCTAGCAAACGATCGCAATAGACCTATTAGGGACTATGCATCACCAAAGCTCTATGATTTCTCTCCAGGAATCATGAGGCCTACCCTCGACGGAAACCGATTCGAAATGAAGCCGGTGATGCTATAGATGATTCAGACTGCAGGAAAATTCAAAGGAAGGTATGGCAAGGACCCACACGCCCACCTCCGAAGCTTTATTGAAATCTGTAATACTTTTGTGTTCCCGAACATCTCTGTCGAAGAAGTTTGACTAACTTTGTTCCCATTTTCTCTTTGTGATTAGCTAGGAAAATGGGCAATATTTCTCTCGAGCCAGGAGAGATCGCTTCTTGGGAACAGGTTGTGGAGAGGTTTAGAGAAATACTTTCCACCTATTGAGAATGCCAGAACGAAGGAAACTTATTACAATTTTGAACAGACATGGATGAATCACTCAGCGATGCCTGGGTGAGGTTTAAAAGTTGGTCAGGGATTGTCCACAAATATGCGTTTGCCACTGCCTTCAAATGGAAACTTTTTATCATGGTTTGAATCCCGCTTCATAGACCGTTGCCAATGCGGTAGCCGCTGGTGGTCTGCTTGACAAAATGTATGACGAGGCGAAGAATATCTTAGATCGCATCTCTAAGAACGACGAAGATTTGAGAAGAGTGTTCAGACATTGAGAATCAAAGACAATGACGCAAGTAATGATGCTATTGCTTCACTACAAAATCAAATGACCGCAATGAAGAACTTAATCTAGGGAATTGCGATCAGCAGCCCAACACCGCAAAATAGGCAAATCAACGCAATTAGTCAAAATACCGTAAAATCCATTGCCCGTAAAACCCACAATCCGTTTACTTCGTGAAAAATAATCTCTTTTTGAATACCTACAAACGAGCAATCAAGCAAGTAGCTCACAACCACCGCAATCCTCTTCTTTAGAAAGCCTATCGAAGCAATACATAGAGAAAAACAAAACTGTGCTTCAAAGTCAGGCTACGTCCATCCGCAATCTAGAATTACAGATGGGCCAGATTGCGAATGAGTTGAAGAATAGACCGTAAGGGGCTCTTCCGAGTTCAATAGAAATTTCATGCAACCTGGGGGATCAGGTAAGAGCAATGTCAGGTTGTGAGATTGCGAAGTGGGAAGATTGTGAAGGGAGAAAAGAAGGAGCTTAGTCGGACAGCTCCCATTGCGGAAGAATTTGAAGTTGCGGTAACGCAAAAAGAAGAAAGAGAAAAAGAAGCAGTAGAACCAGAGATTGCGTCAACCTCAAAGGCAACTGAGACGAGAACCATAAAAGTGCAGTTACCCCCTTTCCCGCAGAGACTAAGGAAGAAAAAGAATGAAGAGGTGCAGTATCAACGCTTCCTATTTATGTTAAAGCAATTACATATTAATATTCCTTTCAGTGAAGCGATTGAGGAAATGTCTGCCTATGCAAAGTTTATGAAGGATATGATAACTAAGAAGAGGGAAGCTGGTAAGTTTGCCACGATGGCACTAACTCAAAGTTCAAAATCAATCATTCCACTGAAGATGAGCGATCCTGGGAGCTTTACTATACCCTGCTCCATCGGGCAAGCCTTGTGTGACCTGGGAGCTAGCATAAATTTGATGCCTTTGTCAATCTTTATGCAGCTGAATGTGGGGCAACTTGTGCCCACAACAGTGACTCTCCAACTAGTCGATAGGTCTTTGGTTCATCCAGAAGGAAAGGGGAAGGACGTGCTGATAACCATTGACAAATTTATCCTACCAGCCGACTTCATCATTTTTGAATAAGAGGCCGACAAAGATGTGCCCATCATTCTGGGGCGACCACTTTTATCAATAGGTCGTGCTCAGATTGATGTGCATAGAGGGGAAATCACCTTGAGTATCAACGAACAGAAGCTCAGGTTTAATATAATTCGTGCCATGAAGTTTTTGGATGAAGAAGACCTGCATGACTCAGATGATGACCAGAATTCGATTGAAGAAGAAAAGTTTGATGAAGAGAATGAAGAAGAGGATGCTATCGCATCCGTTGCTGCCTGTAATGCGATCATGACAAAAAAAACAAGGAAGAAGAAATGATTGTAAATCAAGAAGAAAAGTCAATAGAAAAAGAAGAAATAAAAACAATGTAACCATCCCTAGTAGAACCACCAATACTGGAGTTAAAGACCCTACCGACCCATTTAACGTACGCATTTTTGGGGTAGAATGAGAAGCTGCCAGTTATCATTTCTTCTAAGCTCAACGAAGACTAAGAGAATGCGTTGATGAGAATTCTAAGGAAGCATGTACGAGCAATTGGCTGGATGCTCGCTGATATTAGAGGAATTAGCCCAGCGTACTGTATGCACTGCATTCGTCTTGAAGAGAACCACAAGGCAATGATCGAACATCAATGCAGACTCAACCCTGCAATGAAAGAGGTCGTAAAAAAAGAAATCATTAAATGGTTAGATGCGGGCATTATCTATCCTATAGCAGATAGCACTGGGTCAGCCCCATGCAATGTGTGCCGAAAAAGGGCAGCATGACGGTAGTCCCGAATGAAAAAAATGAATTAATACCGCAAAGAACCGGCTCTGGGTGGCGCATTTGCATGGATTACCGCAAGCTGAACGTGGCCACAAAGAAAGATCATTTTCCTCTGCCGTTCATTGATCAAATACTAGACTGTCTAGTTGGAAATGGCTTTTATTGCTTTCTGGATGGTTACGCCGGGTACAACCAGATTCTCATAGCTCTAAAAGACCAAGACAAAACCACATTCATTTGCCTATATGGGACCTTTGATTTTCGTCGCATGCCATTTGGCCTCTGTAATGTGCCATGCACGTTCCAAAGGTGCATGATGGCTATCTTTTCAGATTATCTCGAGGACTCTGTTGAAATCTTTATGGATGACTTCTCTGTTTATGGGAATACCTATGAAGTCTGTCTAGCCAACTTGGAGAATATACTAAAGAGATGCGAAGAGACGAATCTGGTGCTTAATTGGGAAAAATGCCATTTCATGGTGAAGGAGGGCATAGTGTTGGGACACAAGGTTTCCCAGGATGGGTCGAAGGTGGACAAAGAAAAAATCGAAGCAATTGAAAAAATTCCACCTTCAATAAGCGTGAAGGTTGTATGAAGCTTTTTGGGGCACGCTGGATTCTACAGACGCTTTGTCAAAGATTTTTTGAAAATAGCATGACCATTGAGTGTGTTGTTAGAGGCTGACAGAAAATTTGAGTTTGACAACAACTTCCTCAACGCATTCAGAGTTTTGAAGAATGCGCTGATTACCGCACCCATGTTGATTGCACCTGACTGGACACTTCCTTTTAAAATTATGTGCGATGCAAGCGGGTATGCGATAGGAGCAGCTCTGGCACAAAAGAGAAAAATAATCTTGCATCCCATCGCATATGCGAGTAAAACATTAAATCCTGCTCAGACAAATTATACGACCACAGAGAAAAAGCTCCTGGCAGTAATTTTTGCGTTGGAAAAATTTCGAGCATATCTTTTGGGAACAAGGGTACTCATCCATTCTGATCACTCGACAATAAAATAATGACAAAGAAGGACACAAAGCCGAGGTTGATTAGATGGGTTATTCTTCTTCAAGAGTTTGATATAGAAATAATTGATCGAAAAGGAATGGAGGACCAAGTTGCGGATCACTTGTCTAAACTGAAAAATCTTGAGGTTGACCGCAATGAGTCTGAGGTGAGTGCGGTGTTCCTGGATGAGCAGTTATACCATATTGAAGAATTTCCCTAGTATGCAGACATAGTTAATTATCTGGTTTGCGAGCAATTTCCTGAAGATTACACCTACCACCAACAGAGGAAGCTCAAATATGAATGCAGACATTATTATTAGGATGAGCCAAATCTGTATAAAAGAGAGGCATACCAGATTTTGCGATTATGTGTACCAAATGCTGCTCAACAATGCATATTATCGCACTGTCACGATTCACCATATAATGGGCACTTCAGAAGAATGCGCACCGCAGCTAAAGTTTTACAGAGTGGGTTCCTTTGTCCTACATTGTTTAAGGATGTAGCTGACTATGCCATGAAGTGCGATTGATGCCAACACACAGGTAACATTTCATGGAAACATGCAATGCCAATGAACACCATCTTGGAGCTTGAATTGTTCGATGTATGAAGGATTGATTTCATGGGACCATTCCCTCCTTCGAATGGTAAGCATTATATTTTATTAGCCGTCGATTATGTATCCAAGTGGGTAGAGGCAATAGTATGTGCCGCAAGCGATGCGGCGGTCGTCTCCCAATTCCTGAAGAAACATATTTTCACTCATTTTGGCACTTCCCGTGCCATCATAAGTGATGAAGGATCCCACTTTATCAACCATAATATCAAGAAGATGTTGTGCAAATACAACATCCTCCATAAAGTGGCAACCGCATACCATCTGCAGACGAATGGTCAGACCGAGGTGTCCAATCAAGAAATTAAGCTGATGCTTGAGAAGGTAGTAAGGCCTTCACAAAAAGATTGGGCAACAAAGCTTGACGATGCGTTGTGGGCATACCTGACTGCATTTAAAACACCTATAGGTATGTCCCCATATGCGTTGGTATTTGGTAAGGCGTGTCACTTGCCTTTGGAGCTAGAATATAAGGCATTGTGAGCGATAAAGAAGATGAACTTTGATTTGAAGAAAGCAGCAAAAGCGTGAAAAATGCAACTGGTCGAGCTAGAAGAATGAAGAATTAACGCATATGAAAAGTCGACGATTTACAAAGAGCGCACCAAGCGCTGGCACGACAAACATATATACGGCAAAAACCTCCAAGTCGGCCAGAGGGTCTTACTCTTCAACTCACGTCCGCGACTCTTCCTATGAAAACTAAAGTCACGTTGGTCCAAACCATTCATAGTTAGACAAGTATTTCTGCATGGCGCAATTGAATTATCAAATGATGATGGAACCAACATATTCAAAGTTAATGGGCAGCGAGTAAAGGCATATCATGGAGAAGGCTCGCATCACCAAGTCGACTACGTGGAATTAAAAGAACTTTGAATAAAGAAAGAAGTAGGTGGTCCCTGCATTATTAGACGTTCGCAATCCATCAGGGACGCAAGTTTTAGGAAGCATGTAATCTTCAACTTTTGTCTACTGTCATGAATTTTCATTACACTATCTCTTTTCAGCTTTATCTGTTCTTATTTTTTTAAAAAAAGGGGGGGAGGGGGGAGATTGTGATAATGATTTTTATTTAAAATAATTTGACATTCTCTCTGTTTTTCTTGCAACGATCGAGGCGCTAGATTGCGGAGAAGTTACGCGAAGAAGCCACTTATCGTACTCCGTCACCGCAAACCAAAGAAAAGAAATCGTCGCAAAGATGGATACATCAATACAAAATGCGGGTGACAACGCAAATTTGGGGGTGTATTCTTCCTTATCTTTATTTCAAATTTTGTGCTATCACATTGCATGTTAGTTTTAAAGTTTTATCACCGCATCCTCTTTGATTACCACAATCATTTGACATAGATAAATTTAGTAAGTTACCGCATGTTGTTTCTTTTCCAAGTATGATTTCAATGATGAAAAATATGCTTCTATGTCTTTCATATATACTATAGTCAACTTAACTTTAAGATAGTCACCTCATTAAATATTTCTAAAAGTTAGGGGTTTGCTACCTTTCTTTCAAACTCTCTTTATGAAGCTTTCTAAGAACATCGCATGATTTCTTTCAATCTTCTGGCAATGCAATGGGAAACCCATGTTGATAAGAGTTAAATTGTGACAGGCACTTACCCGTAGTTGGATGTCCGCATGACACACATGAGGGCAAGCCAAAACGAAAGTAAGTCACCAGGATCAATGCATAAATAAATGATCGCAACTCCCCTGCCAAAAAGGTATGAGTTTAGACTGAGGAAGAGCGCATTGCTCGTAGTTGGATGTCCGCATGACACACGTGGGGGCAAGCCAAAATGAAGGCAAGGCACTTGGATCAACACAAGGTCAGAAAAAAAATAATAATGTCAAGAAATATGCAAGGACAAAATCATTTGTCACCCGGGTGAATTTTTTTTTTTTGAAATAAATCATGCGATGTTCCGAAAATTAGTAAATTCCTTTTGAAGGTTAAGCTTACAGTCCCTAGGTCTTAGAAATATTTTAAGAAGAGACTTGAATAAGATTTAAGGGAATTTTGGTATATAGGATTTGAACGAAGTATCATTTAGAAATCTAGGAAAAGAACATTGCGGTTAACTTGTTAAAGGAAATCTTTAGCTTATGCTTGAGGAAAAATATTTTTTAAATTTGGGGGTGTGATAATGGGCAGAAATGCACGTTATCATAGTGTTAAGTTCTTAAACAATGCTGACTTGCGTTGATAAAACATGTTAAATTGCGTCCAAAAAGCAGTAAGTTTATTATATTGCGGTCGCATGCGTTTATCGCATTAGAACAATTGATTTTTGTATTTTTGTGCAGAATATGCGATGACGCAAGGAAGAAATTGTAATCATAGGAAATCATTGGTCGAGGCAGTATTACCGCAAGGCTTTGTGGTGATTGTGTTCGCAAATATTCGCACGAGAAGGATTGCCGCAACTTGGTCAACGCAAGATGGTGGGCGCATCTGGGTGAAAGGCTAATTAATCGCGATGGGACAGAAAGCTGATCAAAGTCGAATCCGAATTAATTTGATAGCCAATAACGATCACAAGTACATTCAGCTTTTCGGTGAAAAATATTCGACGCATCAGTCAGGAATTAAACTCGTCCCATCTGTACAATCACGAGAGAGAAGCCGACTTTCACCTTGGATGTTCTATAAATACCAAAGGCATCCTTCAGAAAAGGGGTTGATTAGTTGATCAGTTAATCAGTTCACCAGTTTACGAATTTGAGAGCTTAGTTCGTCTTTGTTCATAGTTTTCCTTTCGTTTTAATATAGAGCAAGAGAAGAGTGGTGACGTCGGAAGTCTCTCAAGGAAACTCAAGAGAGATCCTTGAGGCGTAGAAGCAGAGAGTGGGCCGACTCTCGCGAGAGCGAGATTATCTTTTGAGCACGAGTAGAAAAACAGTGGAAAAGCCTGGGCAGCAAGAGATTGCTACTAGGCTCTTTATTCTATACTTGCATTGTTATTTTGTACTTCATCTTTCTCTTTATATAATGGAAGTTCTATTTCTACATCTGTTCACTCTCTTAGCAGGCATGAGTCGCTAAACTAGTTGAATGGCTTGAGAAGAACTAAGTTAACATGACCCAGGAAGTTCATTTCTTGTGATTGTCTTGTTTTATATTGTGTCAAATACCCTTTAGAGCTACTCAAGAAAGAGCTAAAGAAAGAACCTAATGACTCGAGAGAGCCAGGTTAGATTCTGGACTCAAGAGAGCAAGATTAGAATTGCATAAACAAGAGATAGGGACTTAGAGATAAGATCTGTTGACTTAGAGATAAGATCTGTTTGTCAACCTGCATTGCATGCATCCTAGAGATGGGAATGATATTATGCGGTCGTCTTATTTGTGTGTGTGTCATTTTTTCATCGCATAAATAAGAATAGAGGCTTATGTGTAGGTCCTATAGACTTAGCACATATATCGCATGTGTTCTAGCCTTAGAAGTCGTGGCATTCACACCGAGAGGTGGTTTACTGTTGTATGCATGTTGCATGATCGCATAGCATGAACGCATCCTAGGAAGTGTTAGCCGAAACTTTTCTTAACCCGTTCACTGTATACTCATCGCATTTCCCTTTTAATCAACTCTTTTCAAACTTCGCTGCATTTTTTTTATTTTTCATTAACGCAAACATCAATCCCAACAATTTATTTATTTTTCCGGTTACCGCAAAGTTTGCATAAAAATTACCAACACGACCTGTTTTCACAAGTCCCTGAGTTCGACCATGGACTTATCAGAAAACTCAATGGAATTTACACTTGGATTCTGCTGAGGAAACTTGAGTGCTCAATGTAATATCACCATCACATATCATCCATAATTCACTTCATAAAACCAAGCATCAAGTTTTTTGCGTTGTTGTCGAGGACTTCAGCAAAATAGTGTGCTAACGGTAATTTTTTGATTTCTTTGCAGACTCTTAATCTCTGGCGAATTACGACCCAGAGATTGAGAGAATGTTTAGACGGAGACTGAGAAATCGCCAATAGCAACCATAATCAGATAAAGAAGAGATGGCAGAGTAGCTTGGAAATGGAGCACTAAATGAAACAATGTCATGGCGAATCCAATCCTGCTGGCAAACGATCGCAATAGACCCATTAGGGACTATGCATTGCCAAACCTCTATGATTTCTCTCTAGGAATCATGAGGCCTGCCCTCGACGGAAGCCGATTCGAAATGAAGCCGGTGATGCTGCAGATGATCCACATTGTAGGAAAATTCAGAGGAAGGTGTGGCGAGGATCCGCACGCCCACCTCCGAAGATTTATTGAAATATGCAATACCTATGTGTTCCTGAACATCTCTGCCGAAGAAGTTTGACTAACTTTGTTCCCATTTTCTTTGTGTTATCAGACTAGGAAATCGATATATTCTCTTGAGCCGGGAGAGATCACTTCTTGGGAACAGGTCGTGGTGAAGTTTATGAAGAAATACTTTCCACCTATTGAGAATGCCAGACGAAGGAAACTCATTACAAATTTTGAACAGGACATGGACAAATCGCTCAGCGATGCTTGGGAGAGGTTTAAAAGGTTGGTCAGGGATTATCCACACAATTGTTTGCCAGATTGCCTTCAAATGGAAATTTTTTATCATGGTTTGAATCCTGCTTCGCAGACCTCTGCCAATGCTGCAGCTACCGGTGGTCTGCTTGACACAATGTATGACGAGGCGAAGAATATCTTGGATCGCATCTCTACGAACCATGAAGATTGGAGAGAGAGTGATCAGAGATTGAGAATCAAAGACAATGACTCAAGTAATGGTGCTATTGCTTCATTACAAAATCAGATGACTGAATGATGAACTTAATCCAGGGAATTGCGATCAGCAGCCCAATATCGCAAAATAGGCAAATCAACGTAATTAGTCAAAACACCTCAAGGTGTGCGACTTGCGGTGATAGGCACGCAATGAAAGATTGCCCGCAAAATCCACAATCCATTTACTTTGTGAAAAATAATCCCTTTTCGAATACCTACAATCCTGGGTGAAGAAACCACCCCAAATTTGCTTGGAAGAATCAACAACAGAATTTTCAACCCGTGGCACAGAAAGAAGGGCCACCAAGATTCTTCCCATGCAACAACAGTCAAACGAGCAATCAAGCAAGTAGCTTACAACCACCGCAATCCTCTTCTTTGTAAAGCCTATTGAAGTAATACATAGAGAAAAACAAAAATGTGCTTCAAAGTCAGGCTACGTCCATCTGCAATCTAGAATTACAGATGGGCCAGATTGCGAGTGAGCTGAAGAGTAGACTGCAAGGGTCTCTACCGAGTTCAACAGAACTCCCACGCAACCCGGGGAGCAGGTAAACTCCTTCTCATGAAGGTGATCCTTTGATTTGTATGGGTAAGAGTGGCCAGATTGCCAACTCAACAAGCCTACCATTTTGAGGATTCGTTTGATTGGGGAGATGGGAACTCAGCTACATAAGATGGAATTCACTCTTTCTTTAATGAAGGGGTATGTACATAAATTGCTTCCTTATGGGTTGATTCTGGGTCTTGAACATAGTGGCCACACCCTCTCTTGGCTAGAGAGAACTCAGTCATAGTAGGACTATGACTCATTGTTCATTAGAGGAATGAGTGGTAGTAAAGAGTTAGATGTAACTATAGGGGCAAAACGATAATTTGGCCCAACTATACTTATGTCAATTTATGAAAGATCATCGCTCTTTTGATTGGCTATATACAATGGACACAGAAATATATCTGTAGTGCGAATAGTGCAACTGTCAGTCTTTAGTGGAGTGTCCGACTGTTAACGGATGGTGGATAATGTAATTAAAGAGTTTAATTAATTATTCACGTACAGTTGGAGCTTCAAGCTACAGGTCCATAAGGTCCCCTTGGTAGTTCAAAAGAATTATGTTCAGAATTAGTTATTTGGTTTATTTGAATTATTCAAGTTAATAAGAGAAAATTTAATTATATATGATATAATTAAATTAATTCAATTATATATGATATAATTGATACAATGTATTTGATACATTAATTGGAGGAATAAATATTTGAATGAGATTTAAATAGTTATTAATTTAATATAAATAAGATTTATATGAAATGTCATAATATAGATAAAAAGAACTATAGTTTATATTGTATGTGATGCAATATTAAAATTATGGGTTATAAATATAATATGATAAGTTGGTGATCATATTTATTTATATTATTTATTATTTTTAATAATAATCCAGTTTTTCTCAAAAACTACCTTAGTGAGTGGTTATGCAATTTTTTTGGCAATTGGAATAAAAGGAAAATTTTGTTTTTTATTTTGTATAGAAAAACGAGAACAACAAGATCGCAAAGGAGAGGCCATGCGATAATCTACATGACAAAAAGAGAGCATATATGATAGACTCTTTGTCAATGTGATAAAAAAGAGGCTATGCGATAGCCTAAACGATTGAAGCTTTTCCTATGTGATAGTGCTTCTTCGATCACCTTCCTCTTCCAAACTCACAAATATCCTCTTAGTCAGAGTCCACCACTTTTGGGTTCTCACCCTGAGCATATTGAGGAATCCGAGTGGTAGTGTTCTATTCCTTTTGGTTCGTGATTCACTTGAAGAAGGTCTTCAAGATTCCGTTGTTGTTTGATCGAGGATTTCTTGACTGTTCGAGGGATACGAGAAGATGTATTCTTCAAAGGCGATTTCCCTTGAACTATGTATTTTATTTGAAAACCATGCTATAATTTAGTTTGATTGCATAATCTTCTTGTATGACTGTAAATGTATGTGTTTAGTCACAATGGAATTTAGACAATCCACTTTCGCTCAAGGAACTCCTCATGTTGAGATTCCTTTCACGTTCATACTTGCTTCTTCTGCAGGATCAACGCATCCCACCTACTCTGTAGTTGTGGCATATCATGCAACCAACTTTTCTTCATTGAAATCAACGCATGCGATCAACTTTGCAATGGTTTGGGATGAACACATGTGATAGACTCCTGCGACAACTACAAAATTTTGACGCAAGATAACGCATGATATAGGGTTAGCGGGGATTTTTAGTGCTGATCAACCCATGTTCATTATTCCACATGAATTCTTAACAATATTAACGCGTCATTAACCCTTATAATTCTAAGTAAAAGGCTGCAATAGCTTGTATTTCTACAAGCTACCAGCCACCATATTCTCAATAGAGGCTGAAACCTAAGCCAACACATCACCAGCCTACTCCTCGCAATACCCCTATCGAATCTCACCCTCTCACCCCACCGTTGCCATATGATCAACCTTTCCTTCAAAATGACTCGCAGCATGGTGCAACTGAGCTAGCAAGGAGGGATGAAAGGGAAGTCTTTGGAGACATCCTAGCCAGCCTCGAAGAGAGGTAAGGGCTAACAAGTGCAGAGTAGCCCATGCATCTGGAGGTGATGAATGTGCTGAACAACAATGAGGAGATGCTGGCTTAGACACAAGAAGAATTCGATGAAGCTGATCGAGGGGCCATTATTTTGGACCAAGAGATGCTGAGGAAGAAGAGGAACAATAGTCACAAGGGTCTATTCCTGTGGTAAGTGACCCCGATGCATCTTCAGCACGCCAAACTGATGCGAATAAGGGGCCTGTAGTCCGACCAATATAGAAAAGAATATTAATATTGGTTGAAGAAAGTGATGAAGAGAGGGAAGAAGAAATTACAACTGGTGCTGAAGTTGCTACGCATGAGGAAATCTCGATGGAATCGAACAAGCTAGAACACATGCTCGAGAAGTATGTTCCAGCAAAAAATGGGTGGAGGATAGGAGCTCTCTAGAAAGAGTTGGAAAAAGAGTTGAAGGCATTAGCCCAAGAAGCCACTGCAAATGATGCAGGAAGGAAGAAGTAAGGAAAAAAGTGCCAATTTTTAGAAATCTTATTGGTGAGAGGTTTCTTCCCTGAACGCCACCCGCTGCCAGAGTTGACATAAAAAACAGTGATCGGTGCAAAATAGGTGTCATTAATTCTATCTTACCCAAGAAAATGAAATTTATTAGGCTCTAACAACTACTAAAACTAATACGTAGTTAAAGTGAAAGTAAGAGGTTGATCCCAAAGGAACCTCTATTATTTGGCCAAAATAACCCTTGAATCCAAAAAGATAATAATTGGGAGAGGTTTGATTGTAAAGAGATTAAAGGCTAACTAAAATGAAGACAAAGGCAAATTGTAACACAAACGTACCCTTTTTTTTGTTAGAAAAAAGTTAATAGAAAAATAATCTTGGTAATTCTTGTACTAGGATTAATTCTATCATTGTTCTTGAACAATTCCTTGAAAACTCAACATCCCACAATCCAATAAACAAAAACTCTTAAAGACCCATATTGCTAATTACCATGAATCACATTAATTAGCACTAATCTAAGTAAAAAAAACACTTCCATATAGCATTTATCATGTTCTTTTCTTAGATTACTTTAAAGACATGGGTTATCAAGATTGTGACATTCAAGAAACACATTAGAGTAAGATTCAAGAATGATAGAATGAATGTTCTAATTAAGAATTTCAAGAGTTAAATTAAGAAAAAGTCCTAATTAACAAGAGAAAACTTAATTTTGTAACCTATCTCACCATTATGCAATAGTGCCAAGCAAGACTTACATATAAGAATTCAATGGAATCAAAGCATAAATTATCATCCATTAATTTCCATTCAAAATTAGCCCAAGAATATTCAATGGTGAAGACAATTCAAGAAAATATAAAAAAGAACTCAAGAACTAAACCTAGAATTAAGTATTCCCAAGAAAAAGAATTACCTAGCCATGGAGATAAGAAATCTTGAAGAAGTTCTTGAAAGTATGATGAATTCCATCAATCAATTACCTAGGGAATTGTAAAAGTTGCAAGAAATCTCTCATACAAAACAAAAAGTTGGGTAATTTTCTCTCTAATTTCGTTCTAAGCTCTCTATCAACTAAAAAGTGAATTTTCCCTCTTTTTTCGTTGTAAATGAAACAACTGAATTTACATTTACAGGTGTTATTTCATGACGCCAGGGCTAGCGTTGCAACGCTAAATAGTAAAAAATCCAAGAAGTGTTGGGCTAGTGTCTTGATGTTGCACTGGCACTCGGTTGCATAAGGCACATGCACATGCGTGGGCGATTCCGTCAATCTTTGAAGCGTTGCGACCCTGGGTGAAGCATTGTGACGCTACCCTACTTTTATAGTAAATATGTGCATTTTGTCTTCAAACATCGAGCTAGCATTAGGCTCATTGTTGTAAGGAGCATTGCGACACAATAAACATTGCTAAAGTGTGTTGAATTGTTCCTCTTGAGGGGTAAAGTGGTAATTTGTCCTAGATATTTTTGTTAAGTGGTTCTTTTGGTGTCGTTTGGCTCAATTTATCTCCAAATCGTTCCAAAGAACTTCGTTTGAATTGGGATTGGAATTTACTTAACAAAATAGATATTTTAAGTAATTATGATAGAATTTAGGGTTTTAACATAGCAAAGATAGTCTTTTACAAGACCTACCAAACAACCGACGTAATGTGCTAGTATCAACTCTTTGTCATCCCCATAAGAATCTTGCCAATCTCATTCGTGCCTTTTATAGCAAGGATTTCAATGAACAAAAGGATGTGGAGTTAATGGAAGATACAATAGTTCGTTTTTCTCCAAGAATCATTAACGAAGTTCTTAATGCAAGAAACAACCCCGACACTAAAGGCAATCACATTATCGAGCAACCAACTCCATAACACTTGTGGGATGCGATCCAAGTCATAGTGAAGCCTAGAAAAAGTTGGAAAATCTCAAGAATAGTCGTTATGACTTTGGCCAATAGAGATTTTCTCCCCGATGCACACCTATGGTTATATGTTGTCAAGAACAGAATCATGCCTACCTTGCATGATGAAATAGTGTCGAGGGAAAAGGTGCTAGCCACTCACTACATCATGCAATAGATCCCACTTGATGTAGAATAGATCATAGCTAAGCAAATCAAAAGCGTCAAGGGAAAACAATGCGGCTAACTATATTTTTCGTGGTTGATCTACATGTTGTGTGAGAGATCTAGCATCCCCATGGAGGATGAGTTTGTAGAAGTGGAAGGCCAATGGTTTTAGTTCCAATTCGACATTTGATAAGAGGATCATTGCGTCAACTAGAACTTCCATAGAATTCTAAAACCTCCAAGTTTCAACCTTCAAAATGCGAAACGAAAAGAAAACGTGTGGAGACATCAAAAGAAGAGAAAATGCAACGAAACCTCTCTTGATGAAGATTCTGAGGCTGAGCTTGCATTGGAAAACAAAGAGTCCGAATTTGGTGTCTTCAACCTTCCTCCACTCCCTAAAGTTGAACATAGGGAAAAAGACCTTACCTTGCCATCTCTTTCTTAAGACTTCTAAACCCAACTCTACCTCCTATCAATGAGCAAACAAATCTAGAAGCTCATGATGAAATGCAAAGGGACCTGGTTGGTGAGATAGTAAGCCCACCCCTCTCTACCAACCCAATTTAACCCCCTGCAACCATTTATGAACCAATTGGGCTTGGAACCAACAATGCCCAAAATTCAAAAAGTCCAGTTCGTAAGATGTGGGAATGCTCACAGTAGACGCTTGAGCTTCGTGTCAATCTTCCAATACCGTTTTCCATCGGTGCTAACATGGATGACCTCCAAGAATTCATCTAAGTCCAACTTAGATTGATAGTTGCATCTCTTGAAGTGCTTCATCTGCAACAAGCTACACCTCAGCGTCAGAACATTGTACTGAAGGATTACCTACGCCAATAGACGTAGAGAAACCAGAACCACTTTGAATTTGCCATGCAATATATCAATCAAGTCTTGAAGGGGTTGTTTGCCCCTCCTCTACTACTGCAACATCTATGCGATCTCCTTTGGTATATGGAAGAAGACCCTACTCCTGAACATAAGGACGATGCGGCACATCGTGATTAAATTTGGTGGTGATGGTATATTTATTTCTTTTGTCATCTCAATTCTCGTTTTGTATGTCTTGACCATATTATTAATTTTATGAATGTAATTCTCTCTTATGAATGCAATCTCAGTATTTTGTCTCATTGTATATGTACTAAGAATTCCCTTATACTTCTTTAGTTGCTATTTTGTCTTGCATCTTGCCTTGATACCTCAATGACTAAACCAATGCTAGATGACTAAAGAATATTTTGATGGGTGTTAGAATTAAGTTTAGGAACTTCTCCAAGTAAAACATATCTTTGATTTTCTATGTGTGCAAGCCTCACCTAGAATCTCTTTTTGAAATTTTCCTAAGGCATTCTTATAGTTCTCTTTCAATAATGAGGACCTTGCTGACCTCCAAAATTTGGGGGGAGGGGGGCAAAGAAAGGTTCGAGTTGATGTGTTCACTTTCATAGAAGATCCTTTACATAATTTCATATATAATAATAATAATAATAATAATAATAATAAGTTCACTTAAAAATAACACACTCCATTATCTGTAGAAGGGAAAACCATCTTGATATGAGTTTAATTGTGAATGGCACTTACTCGTAGTTGGATATCCATATGACACCCTGGGGGCAAGCCAAAACGAAGGTGAGTAACTAGGACCAATGCTAAGCAAATAATAAATCATCCCAAACTCCAATGTCTAAGCATAAGGAAAAAGAAAATATATGGCTTAGACAAGAATTTAGTCGTGAAGGATACTTGCTCATAATCGGATGTCCGCATGACACCCATGGGGACAAGCCAAAACAAAAGTGAGTTGCCTAAATCAACTCATGAAAGAACATTAAGCACTAATAATTGGAAAAAGTCTTTTAGGAAAAGTGAACCTTCTAACGCATTTCTAAATTTGAAAGATGAGTATGTTTAAGAAAAGCAAAAGGATTTTTTAGGAATGTGTTTGCCGCATAAAAGATAAAGGATATATTTCTTTGGGAAGGGAGAAAATTTACATTACTATATGCTGATCTCGGACTCTTAAGTTGGAAGACATCGATGAGAGGTTAAACTAGTATGTGGAGACTAAATAAGTTGTTAAGGAATTGTTTTGGGAATGTTTGAGGAAAAGCATTATTCAAAACTTGGGGGTATGATAACTTGTAGAAATACAAGTTATTTTTCTCTTAAAGATAGAATAATTAGGGTCAAATATTGAGAAACACATTCATTTCAATAGAAAAACACATAAAATTACATATATGCATTAAATTCATACAAAAGTATCACTTTTAAAGAAAAGTGCACTACTAATGCATGATAACGCATGAATCGTGGAATTAAACTAAGAGTTGTAGAGAAGCCAATGTAGAAAGCATGCCTTGGAACCCAGCAGATGCAAGAAGATACATTTCGCCCATGCACTTAACGTCGAATCTCTACTTGCAGTATGGGCAACCTAACAAGCATTGTGCGAATAGATCAGGATGGTAGACGGCTACAACTGGATAGGGAATTTAATGCTATCACATCACAAATCGCTGAGTCCAGTTTCTATAAAAAGAGATGTTGCCCACCTGAAAAGTAGTTAGTTAGAAAGTCATAAAGTTAGACACTTACGAGTACGCAATAGCATCTCTGTACAAAGTTAGTTCCTTAGCCGCCTGCAAGAAGAAGAGAAGTCTAACCACCATTTCCACCGTCGGTTGCAGAGGTTCTGCTAGGGTTAGAGCTCGAGAGAGATGACCTCCAGCACGTCTTCACCGAAGCCATAATAGTAAGCACCTAAAATCAAGCCAAAGGGAGCAAGAGATTGACCCCAGCGGCTTGACACACTTTTCTTTCCCTGAGTATTTTCTTCCATTATTTGTCCTATTTGAACTGGGATTCTATAGAAATATTTCATTAATATTAAGTCAATCATGATTTCATCTATTTCCATATCCATTTTCTTACTTTCTTTCATCATAAATAGCTAAATACGTTGTGGGTTAGGTGGAACTAAATGTTAATCTGCTAAGTCACATGTATGTACTTCCAGATTGCTTGTTGTGTACCTAAATGTTTTATGCCCGAGGCCATCTGATCAATTAATTTGAGTAGAAATGGTTAACTGCGGAACGCATCAAGTAAGAATATTGAGTAACTTTAAAGATAAAGTTAGTCATATTGAGCATCTTAGAGATAAGATAAGTGTGTCAAATGCATCGAGAGATGTTGCAAGACTTAAGTGGAGAATGAAACATGGACCTACCACACATGTATACTTAGAGATTACAAGATAGTCTTCCCAACCCCATCTCATTCCATTGATTTCATACAAGCTTGTTGTCTGCTAATAAGGAGTCATCACATTGCATTCCAAGGCATTCCATACTCTTGTCAACCCATTTCTCCAACCTCTTTCTCTTGCATGTATGTTGGCTTAGTTTAATTTAGAATCTCAACATATATATCTATACTTAGAATCACATTGCGATAGATCATCTCAATATCTTGCGTTAACACTAACTAATCCCTACGTTCAATCCTGAGCTTGCCAGGAAACATAGGCTAGGTTTATACTTGGATCTAACTCAAGAAAACTGGTACGCAACTAGAGCTTTGTATGAAATACTAATCTTTACCTCCTAACGCATAGTCTGACATTAAGATATAACATGACACAAGAAGAACACAAAGATAGAAACAAAACAACAATGTACATTTAGTGTTGGTTGTTCTTCTATGTCGTCGGTTACAGTTTGTTGTCGACATATCCTTGAAATGCCGACACCTCCATATCCAAAGTGGCGTCGGCATAGGCCTATTTTTTTAAAATAAATATATTTCTTATATTTGTGTTGTTTCACTAACATCCTTCATTTATTATTTTGGTTTGTAGTTAAAAGCAAAAAAATTATACCAAATACTAAAGAAGATTCATTCAATGTTCTCACAAAAGCCGTACAAGTGTTTCATATAACACCTAAATGAAGTTGCAAACACAAAAAAAGTTTGACATTACTTAACAAGAACTCTAACTTGGTCCCCAAAAAACAGACATTACAAAAAAGTTCAGAGCGACTTCTAAGATGCTTGTCATGAAGTGATCTTCATCAAAGTTGGTCCTGAAAAATAAGTAACAAAAAGAAAAGTTAAATTTAGATATAATTATAACAAAAAAAGTATCAAAAACACATTTTATAAACTAATATGGCACAAAAACAATTGTACAGACACACACACACATAGATATATATATATATACATACAAGAACTTGACATATTATAAACATCTAAACTTATAATCATAAACTCTTCCCTACAATTAAAACAATAAAAACTTAAAAAATTAAACTAAACTATAAAGCATATTATCCCAACTTTCAAACCATATTTAAAACAAATATACAACATAGATCTAAACTTACAAAATAAACTATTAATGAATTGAAGAAACTGTGAGGTCCACTGCGAAAGCGGGATCGTCCCAATTTTGATTTTTAAAGAATAAAATTTATAGAACAACAAAATTATGCATACTCAGAAAAGATTACAACATGCTTAAAAGAGAATTAAAGGGATACAAAAAGACTTACCCTTGAAGCCAAAAGCTTCTTCACGAAATTGCTCCTAAATTTTATCACGAACCTTCTTCGAAATTCAAACCAAAACCAAGACACCATCACAAGTGAGACCTCTGTATTCTTTGTAGGGGATGAGAATCACAGGAGGTGTGAGTTTTGTGTTCTTTTGGGAGAGAGAGAGTATTGAGAGGAGAATTTTCTCAGAGAGATCAAGTAGTAGAATTCAGAGAAACCCTATCTATGAAGAAGATGAATAAGATTAAAAAAAAAAAAAAAAACTAAACTCCCAATAGCTCGATTAATTGAGAGAAAATAGGAGGAAGAAGTTGCAATTCTCTCCTCAAATTAACTTTCAAAAAATTAATTTTTAAAAAAAATAATTTAATAAATCAAATATAACACAGAACCAATAGTTTTAATATTGTATCAAATATAATAGAACCTATAGCTTGTATTTCTCTCGATAATGCATGACATTTAATATAAATCACATTTATACTAAATTTAATTATATGAATCTCATCCATATAATTAATATTTGAATAAGGTTCAAATATTTAATTCTTCTCAAAATAAACTTTATTTTATAATGTATCAAATACATCATATTAATTATATCACATATAATTAATTTAATTTAATTTATATAAAAAATAATTAATTCCCTCAAATAATTTGAACAATTCAAATTAATCCAACATTAATTCTCAATAATCCTTGTTGAGCTACAAAAGGAATCTTATGAACCTGTAGATTAAAGCTTCAATGGTATTTAAATAATTAATTAAACTTCTTTAATTAAATTATTCAACATCTATTACCTATCGGTTACTCCACTAAAGACTGACAGCTGCACTCTTTGCACTACAGATGTATTTCTGTATCTATTGGATATAACCAGTCAACAGTGTGGTAACCCTTCGTAAATTGCTCGTAAGTACAGTTGAAAAAAATTACTGTTTTGCCCTTATAGTTACATCTAACTCCTTAAGTATCACTAATCTCTTTAATGAATAATAAGTCATAGTCTAACTATGACCAAATCCCTCTCGGACCAAGAGAGGGTGTAGTGCCACATTGTTCAAGCCCCGAAATCAACCCTTAAGGGAACAATTTATCTACTTACCCCGACATTAAGGAATGAGGAAATTTCATCTTGTGTAGTTTTGTTCCCATCTTATTGAGTAGGTAGGCTTATTGAATAGGCGATCTGGCCACTCTCACCCATACAAATTAAAGGACCATCTTCATAGGCAGGAGTTCACAGCTTACTCAGGATTCAAATTATGTAACCTATGGATATCCTGGTGAAATGTATGTCTCTACTATTAATGACGTTATACAAAGAGACTATTCATTTTGTGGTCCAGTCTTATACAAATCCTTTTGTATAGAACACCCCCGTTCACATATCTCTACATGAATGATCAGGATCAAATCATTTGTAGCGCTTTACAATAATTATAACATCTACAAAGTGTGTCATATTCGTAGTATCACAAGGATAAGGTATCTAACCTTATCCATCTACTACAAACCATTTAGGCTATCATTTAAACATGATTCACCTGTATATCTCTACATACATGTTCAAGCTATAGAAGATAACCTTGGATGTTAGTTTATTGGTTTTGTAGGTTAATGCTACTAAATGTTGAATAAAATATGTCATATTTTATTAAGTAAATAAATCGTTTGTACATTACAATTACAAACTATATGACCTACGAGATTTACGGCATGAATTCCAACAATCTCCCACTTGTCCTAAAGCTAGTGGGCTGTACATCATAAAAGTCACACTAATATAAAAGCACACAAAACAGTAAAATAGTGCATAATATGCACCCATACAAAATCTCCTATCCCACAAACCCATACTGTAAGGTGACCTTCAAACACCTTAGCCGTGAGGGCTTTTGTAAATGGATCAACAACGTTGTGCTCCGAAGCTATCTATGTGATAGTCACGTCCCCTAGGCTCTCGGGAATTAGCCACAACACCACTATTATCACAATAAAAAGTAAGGGGCCTAAAGATGTCTGGGGTCACTTTCAGATCATTCAGGAACTTCCCGAGCCACACGACTTTCTTAGCAGCATGACACCTCTGCTTGGTGCTTTTTCAGACTACTGCCCCTCTGTTAAGAGTGAATGTTGATCCCAATGTGAATTTCGTAGAACTTTATCAGTCTAGAAATTAGAGTCCCTGTATATTGTAAGGATCAAATAGTTAGAACCATACACGAGCATGAAGTACCTCATTATTCAAAGATACTTGAGGATATTCTTAACAGTGTTCCAATGATCATATCCTGGATTAGACTGATATCTACTAACTATCCCCACTACATAGCAAATGTTAGGTCTAGTAATAACATTGCATACATCATGCTACCAACAGTAGATGCATAGGGTATCCATCTTCTTACCTCAACCTATTGACATGTTTTAGGACACTGTTCCTTCAACAAAATAACTCCATACCTAGAAAGAAGTAAACCCCTCTTGGAGTTCTGCATCGAAAACTTGACAAGCATCTTGTCAATGTACAATGCCTAAGATAGGGCTAGTGTTTTGTTCTTTCGATCTCTAAAGATCTAAATGCCTAGAATAAACTATGCCTCTCCCAAATCTTCCATTTAGAATTGGGTTGCTAACCAATTCTTAATTTAATCACCATGCCTACATCATTCCCAACGAGTAGGATATCATCTACATACAACACAAAGAAAGCTACTAAACTGTTGATGATTTTCTTGTAAGCACAAGGCTCATCAACATTCTCATCAAAGCCATTAGATTTGATCCCAATATC
The DNA here is from genome assembly GCF_009727055.1 of Benincasa hispida. Classification (NCBI taxonomy): domain Eukaryota; kingdom Viridiplantae; phylum Streptophyta; class Magnoliopsida; order Cucurbitales; family Cucurbitaceae; genus Benincasa; species Benincasa hispida. The sequence continues at coordinate 37,242,597 of NC_052350.1, forward strand.
AAATCTTATATTCCAAGATCGAGAAGTTTGCTTTAATCCCTAAATGGACCGATCAAGCTTGCAAACCTTTTGCTCTTGAGCTTGGGTTATGAATCCCTCAGGCTGCTTCATATAAATGGTCTTCTCAAGATTTCTATCTATAAAAGTAGTCTTCACGTCCATTTGTCAGATCTCATAGTCATAATATGAGGCAATGGTCAAGATTATCCAGATAGACTTCAACATGGCAGCAGGTGAGAAATTCTCCTAATAGTCGACTTCCTTAACTTGGGTATAACTCTTTGCCACAAGTCTAGTGTCACACCCTACCCCAAACTACTCTCTGAGCCTAGGAAAGGACATGACTGCAGCAGTTATCAACCCTTTTGTCGACACTTACTGTCACACCTTCTACCTCAGACTACCATCTAAGCTTGGGAAAGGACACGACTATAGTAGTTATCAACCCTTTTATTGACACTTACTGCCTAAAAACTCTTTACGGAAATAACTCTGATACCATTGAACAAATTCAACAACCAACTGATTAAGTCAAGGAGGTAAACAACAATGGATTAAGTAGGCCCATTTTATTACAACAACATAACGTTTATACAACTCCAAGACTTAACTACAAAGTTTACAACAACAACCAACTACAAACACTCCGGAAGTGTAACTGTGGCTTGTGGCAGACCTTGACCTTAGCAGCACCCTGGAAATCCTACCTTTTCCTACCTAGGAAGAAAAACATGAAATAACAGAATGAGCTTCACAAAGCTCAATGAGTGGTAAGCAACTTCTAGAGTTTATTTCAACTCATAAATAACAAGCATATCATAAATACGAGGTTAGCACCCAAACTTTCGCCTTGAATGAATCTGATCACAACTTCTATCTACATATATGGTAGATAGCTAAACTGATAACTATTTAGAATGAGTATGTTGTCTCACATACACGGTAGATAGATAACTATTACTAAATACAATACTTACTCTCTACGTTTCCTTTGTCTCCTATGTGCACATAGCTCCCCGCTCATGGGCTCAGAAGCTAGGCCTGTCGGCCCTCTGTCCATCCCATACGAGGATCCTCCCATAGGCTCAGGAACTAGTCCTCTCGATCCCCTGACCATCCCATGAGGTTTTGCTTACGGGCTCGGGCACTAGGTCTATTGACCCCCTGACTATCCTGATCAAATAATTCCATTCTCATGCTAGATCCTCATTTATAACATAAGCATATACAATTTATTCTAAAATATATGCTTTAATACTTAAAGGAAAGTACCACTCACCTTGGTCATTTAGGAACCTTTCTCCCTAGAAGTTTCTTGATCTTCCCGGGCTCCTCTTTTGAACCCTAAATTCAAGATTCAAATTAAAGCTTAGATTAATCATGGTTCTAAGCTTTATCTCGAGATACTTCCTCCTAAAAAAAGTTTCTAAGATGTCTCAGGAAGCTTACCTCAAAATCTTAGCTCATAACTCCTCGCGGTTTGGTCGGACACATCAAAACATCAAGACTGGCCCAGCTTACCCGATAGCTCGACACCTCTACCTTGTACTCATTCTACAGCCAGATTCCTTGGAGCTTCTTCTCCATAAGCCCTACCCTGAAAACTAGACTCTCATAGTTTTCAGATGGCTTTGAAATCACTCTAAACACACGAGTATTCTGGGAGAACTCTTCGTCCCAAGTTGATGCTACTTCCTGTCCTTTCTGTCCGACAACATCTCCTCTCTTAGAATCTCTTGACCAATGCATGGTCTTGCTACCAACGCATAGTCTCCTCCCAATACACTCTTCTTTATGTCCTTTGAAGAGAATTTGAGTTCTCAACTGAAGTACTTGGCCGTATTTATATGCGTCCAAGATTGCTCTAAGGCCGACGCCTCCTATTTGGTCGTATGTCCAAGTGTCTATTCCCCACACTATCAACGCAATCTTGCATCAACGCAACCCAAGGTGTCTTCCTCCCCTTTTATCAACACATAGCCCTCAACTTTGCATGTCTTCTCATGCACCCACCTCATTTTCTTAACATAGCATATCACCAACGCATAGTGCATCACCAACGTATAGCACATCACCAACGAATAATGCATCACTAACGCATAGCACATCGCCAACGCATAGCACATCACCAACGCATAATGTATCACCAACCCATAGTATTTCACTGCCGCATCCATCATATCCATCGCTTCCATCGTTGCTTGCCATCGCATCACCGCATGCTCTTGCACCACATGCTTTCACATCACCGCAATCTACCAACGCATTCCTTTGGCCGCATAGCATCGATGCATCGCATCATCGTGTGACACCAATGCACAGTGCTTGCCGTATACCGTCAACGCATACCTTCGGCCACACAACGCATGGCACCGTCGTATGATGCCAATGCATAGTTGTTGCCGCATACCGTCGACGCATACCCCTATCACCACATGCCATCCATCACCGCATGCTACCAGCGCATCCCTTCGACCGCATACTCTCGCATCTAACGCATCAATCACACCTGCCTCCATCGCCGCATGCCTCTATCCATCGCATCCAACGCATTCAACGTCCAGCGCCCTTGGATGTGCAACTTAAGGTTGTCGTATGCGTTGTTCTAACCTCCTCAAGACCTTGGCTACTGCATGCACTACTAACCTCCCAAATAACCTCTTAAAGTCTAATGGCCAACGCATGACACATACTAACACATTGTCAAATACTTAGTCAAATTTCACCAATTAAAGCTTAACTCAAAACTACTCAAGGAATATCTATTCAACACTTAGAAATTTCCCTCTCTTCAACGTAGGATTTAACTTTCACTTAGTTAATTCCTTTTAACACCTTCCTATCAACACCCTTTTTTATCTTGTAAATCCACCTGCAACCTATAGGTTTCAGCCTATCAAGTTGACCTACAAGATCCCAAACTTAATTGAAGTACATAGACTCCATTTTGAGATCCATAGCTCTGACCCATTCATCTTTGTCAAGATCATCCACTGCCTTCTTGTAAGATAATGGATCCTAAACATCTTCGTCAGCTACGATCGTTAGGGTTTCTGTTAAACCCATATAACAAATAGGCGGGTTCGCAACCCTTCCACTACGCCAAGGCTCTCTTAAAACTTTTTGTAGATGTGACCAACTAGATGAACCGAATTCAAAAACTCTTATTGAGGTGTTTGGGCTTTTCAACAACTCTTATTAAAGGTTCAGTAGTTTTACTGGAAAATTCATTCAATACAATTTACTGTGGGGTTTATGCTCCCTTATGTTGTTCTCTTCTAAAAAGGTAGTGTTTGTTGACACAAACACCTTGTTATCCTTAGGATCATAGAAGTATCCACCTCTCGTTTCTTTAGGTAACCTACAAATAGGCACAATTTTGAACGAGGTTCCAATTTCTTAAGATTTTCCTCAAACACATGAGTTGGACAACTCCAAATCCTGAAATGGCATAAACTACTGTTACGAACATTCCATAATTCTAAAGGTGTTCGAATAACACTCTTGGAAGGAACGAAGTTGAAAATGTATGTTTCAATCTGTACTGCATAACCCCAAAACAAGTCAAGTAAGGAAGTATAACTCATAATAGACCAAACCATGTCCAACAAGGTTCAATTTCTTCTTTCTGATTCACCATTATGCTGAGGTGTACAGGGTGCTTAGAGTAGGGATATAATTCCATGCTCTATCAAATAGTCTTGGAATTTTAGATCCAAATACTCGCCACCTCGATAAGATTGAAATGTTTTAATCGTTTTATTTAATGCATTTTCAACCTCGATCTTGTACTCCTTGAGCTTTTCAAGGGCTTCATACTTATGTTGCATTAAATAAACATACGCATATCTAAAATAATCATTAGTAAAAGTGATGAAATATTCAAACCCTCCTTTTGCCTTAACATTCATCTGACCACAGAGGTCTAAATGTATAAGTTCCAAGAGTTCTTTGGCTCTGTGAACTTTTCCAGTAAAAGATCTTTTAGTCATTTTACTTTCAAGCCATGACTCATATACAGGTAAAGAATTTTCTTTTAACTTGCTTAGAGGTCTATTCTTAACCAGCATCTCAATCCTATTGATATTTATGTGTCTTAATCTTAGGTGCCAAAGATGGGCATTTTCCTTAGGAGAAATTTTCTGTCTTTTATTTTGAGTTGTCGCAGTTTTAAAATGTTCAGTATTAAGGACAACTTTAGTTGCTAACAGTGTTAGCACAAAAAGATTGTCTTCAAGCTTTGTAGAATAAAGTTTTGAAATAAACGCTTTATTTAAAGAAAAATGTACATAATAATTTTGTTCAATTAAACACTTTACAGAAATTAAGTTCCCTTTTAAATCAGTAATTGCGTATACATTGTGCAAAAAAATATAACTTTTATGTAAAGTAAGTTAGAGTCCTCCTACCGCCCTAGTTGAGACGACGTGCCTAGTTCCAACATGCATCACTATCTCCCCAGCTTCCAGTTGCCACTAGGAACTAATTCCATGAAATGAAGAACAAACATAGTTAGTGGCGCACGAATCTATTATCCAGGTTGAATTATCATTCTTCACTAAATAAGTCTCCAATACAAGTACATCATATTTACCTTGTTTGGCCATCTTTTTTTTCTACCGAGTATTGGGAACAAACATGGAAACAGATTCCCTTTGCAGCCTTAGCCTTCTTGCCCTTCTGGGCAGTAGCTGGTGGATTAGCTTTCCTCTTTCCACCTTTCTTCTTCTTTCAGTGATTTATGTAGGATGAAGAAGGCATAGACTTAGTTCTCGAGATCGAACTTTTAATGAACCTTTGAAGAGGCTGAGGCAACATTTTCTTCTCCTTTATGTTCCTTAACTTTCATCAAGGACTTGAAATTCTGTAGCTCGTTCAGTAGGGTGGTCAGGTTATGGTCAATCTTATTCATAAAAGCATTGCTACAAAATTGTAGGAAATTTTCAGGTAAAGTTTCTAGGATGAAGCTAACCTGACTGGCCTCATCGATGACAGACTGATTCATCTTCACCACATTAAAGTGGACCATCATGTTGAGAACGTGTTCTCGAACAGATGCCCCTTCTTGCATACGAACATTAAGGATGAACTTAAGAGTGACATATCTGATCTGAGCAGACGATGGTCTGAACATTCCCTACAAGGACTCCATAATCTCATGGGCAGTGATCATGGGCTCATGCTTCTTGGCCAAGACTTCATAAAGGATTGCCAAGATATATGCTCAGGCCTTTTCCTTTTCCCGTACCCAACCCTCGTATGTCTCCCGAATGTTTTGAGCAGCATTTTGAGCTAAGACTGGAGGACACTCCTCAACCAGGACAAATCTCAGGTCATCGATGATTAAAACTGTGTAATTGTGTTTTTCCAGATGATGTAATTATCGCCTATCATCTTATTAGTGACAAGTATGTTTAATGTAGTGGAAGTCATTTTGTAAATTTTGGTGAAACATACAATTTATGTATATTAGTTTTCAAGCATTACCCAATTGAGAAACCAATCAAATTTAGGAAAATAACTTATACACCCTATGTGACATCTAGTTTGCAATCATGTTTCAGTGAGGTAGGGTAAAAGCCACCGTAGAGTGATCAGGTACCCTTTCACAGTAGGTAGTGTAAAAGCCACTACAGATCGACGCAGACTGAAGTTTGAGTGTGTTGTCTGGATTCACGCCATTCAACCGTCGCTTCCAATCGTTGTCTGATCGCTATGCTTCGCACTGCTAGTGTTTTCGTCGCCGAAATTGAAGTTTTGTGATAAGTTTTATGGTGTTTTATGGGTTTTTCTTAAAGGATCTTGAATACCCATTTAGTTTTGACATGAATTTAATGTTACCTATAATGTTTTGGTTGCAATATTGAAGTTTTGGAGAGGTCTTGAAGAAATTTTAGTTTAAGTTACGTTTTGAATAATTGTTTAGAAATTTTAAGTTCAATTTTTTTTTTTTTTTTTTTGGGTCTTCAAAGATTTCAAGTATCAATGGTTGGTTGCTTAATTATTGTTTTAATCTTTATTTAAAGGTTGAATTGGAGTTTCTTTGGGATGAGTTGAGGTGTTGTCCACTTGGTTTGAGATCAGTTTCGACAAGATTTCAGTAAGTTTAAAGGTCTTTATTCATTAACCACTAAGTATCGACTTAATTATTGGTTTAATTGTGACATAAAAGGTTGGATTTGAAGGTTTAAAGTTGTTGTCCATCGAGATTAAGTGTTGAATTTGGCACTAGAGTTGTTTGGGTCACATAATTTTTGTATCTTGAGGTGATGTTTGGAATAACACACTTTGGGTATGACTAGGATAGATGACACGTGATGTTAATGTCGGTTGACCTCCTAACACAATTATATGGTAGCTCTTATATGATAGCTCCGTAAATTGACGAGTTCACAATTATATATCAGCTTCTATAAGGCAGCTCCGTGAGCTGACGAGTTCACAATTATATGACAGCTTCGTGAACTGACGAGTTCACAATTATATGACAGCTTCGTGAACTGACGAGTTCACAATTATATGACAGCTTCGTGGACTGACGAGTTCACAATTATATGACAGCTCCGTGAACTGAGGAGTTCACAAGAATATGACAGCACTGTGAACTAACGAGTTCACAATTATGCTACAACTCCTTGGACCGACAGGTTCACAACCATGTTATAGCTCTATGTTAGGGCAGGTTAAATCTTTCATTAGACGACCACCTGTGGGTGGATAATCATTATTTGTGTGTCCCATCTACATGTTTGCATTTATAGGACATAAAATGCATAGCCTGACCCCGATAGTGGGGTTACTTACTGAGTATTTTTATACTCAACTTTTTTTACTTTATGTTTTATAGATAATGATAGAAACAGGTCGAGGAGTGATGGACTGGACCTGTGACAGAGCCATATGGAGACATAAGAAATCACTTCCACTCAGTCCATGTCTTTTGACATTTAAATGTTTTTAAAATTTGGAATTTATTGAGACAAAATATTTTGATGTTATGAATATTTTTCCTTTGTTTTTTTTTTTTGGATCCTGACTAAAGGTTTTACTTATTTGTTATTTATTTATTTTCTAGTTTATTTTGAACAGTTGTCTTATTTGTTTTAATGAATTTTACTTATGGTAAAAAAATTTTGAATTTAAATGTATAATTATGAGTAACGACCCTTGTCAGAGTACTTGAAGGGTCGGATCGTTACATGGGCAATCCCAGATTCAGAAATGGAGTAAATTACCTTTACGACTATTCCATAATTCTAAAGGTGTTTCAAAAAGACTCTTGGATGGAACACAATTCAAACTATAAGTTGTAGTTTGCATTGCATATTCCAGAACGAGTCACGTAGGGAAGAATAATTCATCATGGAACAACCATGTCCAACAAGGTTCAGTTTCTCCTTTCTGCTATACTATTTTGTTGAGGTCTATTAGGTGCTGAGAGTTGGGATACAATTTCATGTTCCATCAAATATTTTTGAAATTTTAAATTCATATACTCTTCGCCTCGATCAGGTCGAAGTGTTTTTATTGTTTTACTTAGTGCATTTTCAACTTTAGTCTTGTACTTTTTGAATTTTCAAAAGCTTCAGACTTAGGTTGCAATAAGTAAACATACCGATACTTTGAATAATCATCTATAAAGGTGATGAAATATTCAAATTCTCCTTTTGCTTTAACATTTATAGGACCACAGAGATCTTAATGTACAAGCTATAAGGATTCTTTGGTTCTATGACCTTTTCTAGTAAAAGATCTCTTAGTCATTTTGCCTTATGACATAACTCACATGCTAATAATGAATCATTTTTTAACTCACTTAGAAGACCATTCTTAATCAATCTCTCAATTTTATTGAGATTAATGTGACTTAATTGTAAATGCCAAAGATGGGCATTTTATTTAGGAGAAACTTTGCTATCAATGGCCTTAGCACGTAAAGATTACTCTCTAACTTTTCATAATAAATCTTGACACCATTTTTGTAAATAAACGTTTTATTCACATAAAAATTAAGAATGTATGTCTATTCTAGTAATCATTTTATGAAATCAAGTTTCTTTTTAAGTCAGGAACTACATAAACATTTTATAATAAAAGGTAAGATTTATGTAAACAAAATTGGAGTCCTTCAACTGCTACAGCTGAGACGACATGCCTAGTTCCAACACACATCGTCATCTCATCAGTCTTCAGCTGCCACAAGGAACTAATTCTCTAAAATGAAGAAAAAAACATAGTTGGTGGCGCCTGAATCAATTATCCAAGCAGAATTATCATTCTCCATCGAACTGAAGGAACTCTTATTCAAGAGTACCTACGAGCAGAAGTGGATCTTTCCAATTCATTGTGATAGAATTACTACATATACATTCAAACATACTTTCATAATGCTAAAGGGATCAAGAAATCATACCAGATGAAGATTTCTTCTTCATAGCGAATCTGAAGCCCAACCATCTACCTCGAATAGTCACCACTCAGGCAGAAGGAAACGGAGAAGACTACACCACTTAGGCCAGTATTGTTGGAATGAGAATCCAAAGTGTGGGCTTTGTTCGTATTTAGCAAAGGAAAGGAGGAAAAGTGACCGTACACAACGATCAAGCAAGTGGGAGATGTGGACGTCTATCACATAGACAATATACTTGATCTGTTAGGTAAAGTATAATCTTTTAGGTAAAGTATACGATCGTGTAGTAAAAGTAAGTGATCGTGTAGGAAAAGGTAAACTATCATCTAAACGATCGTGTAGAAAAAAGGGTGAGCGGTCGTCCAAAACGATCGCGTAGGAAAAACTAAGCGATCGTCTATACAATCGTTTAGTAAATACTAAGAGCTAAAGAATCGCTTAAGAAAAAGGTAAACGATCGTTTAGATAATAGCGCGCGACGGTGTAATCGGTATGCCATCGCTTAGCAATATCGTATATGTAAGCGATCGTACAATCCCTATCGTATAGGTACTGATTATCTAAACGATGACACTATCTTTTCTACAATACCCGCACACCCCGAGATCAACACACCATCTGCTAATTATAATGCACTCATCCGTTATTTTAAACGAAGAGGCGTCTTCCCATTTTCTTTATAACCGTCCAATGAATGTGATCTTATCACATTCATAACTTATAAATTAATATCATATATTAATTATAATATTTCTTCTCTACTAGATATAAATCATAATTATATCCAATTTCCTCCAAATTAATGTATCTCATATAAAGTTAATTATATCATATTTAATTAACTCATTCAATTATATCATATATAATCAAACTCCCTCTTGTCAATTTGAACATTTCAAATTGACCCAAAAATTGACTCTCAACTTGTTTCCAAGCTACCAAGGGGACCTTATGGACCTATGACTCGAAGCTCCAACAATACGTGAATAGCTGACGAAACTCTTTAGTCACGATATCCACCATTTATTAACTGTCAAACACTCCACTAAAGAACAACAATTGAACTCTTCTTTCCATAGATATATTTCTATGTCTATTGGATATAACCAATCATTAGTACGATGACCCTTCACAGATGCTCGTAATTATAGCAGGCCAATTTACCGTTTTGCCCCTGTAATTACATCTTCCTCCTTAAGTACCACTGATTCATCTAATGAACGATAAAAAATAGTCCTACTATGTGTGAACACCTCTCGGCCATGAGAAGGTGTGTGGCACCTAATAACTTGTAAAAATACAAGTTATTTATGCCACCTTATCTAGATATTGCGGCCAAAATTTAGTAAATATGCACCTATTGTATGAAAATTAGCCTAGTATTATAATAATTATAAATGTTTGCAATTACACCTACTAACACCATAAAGATGGAAGAAAGTCGAATTTTACTCTGTTTTGCAGGAGACCAAGTCACCGCTTGCGCTCAAGGCTCACGAGAAACTGATCAACGTATCTCTGTCACATTGCGCCCGTCAATAGACAATGACGAGACGATTACTGCAATGACGGTGCAATGCGATAGTCGATCCAGAGCTGTGTGCAACCGCATGCGGTAATAAAAACAACACCGCATGCGAACCCATGATCGAAAGATACAGCTGAGCGATGCAAAAGCAGAGGATTGAGACATGTGTACCACTAATGGTTGCGTAGGATTGACGATCTGATTGCATAACAGAAGGAATAATATCTCTTCATCTTTGGAATTACCATAACCATCAGTGGGGACCACAAGGCCAGAGTCAAATACCTACACCTATAAATACCCCATAGATTTCAAAGAAAACTCATACTACGGGATACGGGGTAAGTGCTGCAAAACTGTTGAGAGAAAAGGTCGAGTTGAATGCTTAAGTGAAGAAATTCGGGAAGAAGACGAGATAAGGCCGAGAGGTGAATCTCAAATCTAATCTGCCAAACACCCGATTGAAAGCTCTATGCAAAGATCCCTGCCATCGTTGAAAAGCCTAAGAGGGAAGCTCTTCCTACCATCAAATCCATTCTATCCGGCAAGAAGATCTCCATCGAATCAGTGCCAATACATTGGCACTTATTTGTATTTGTTCTATCTCTTTCATCGTTGTATTTCACTGTTTCTTTACCTCTGCATTCACACCATGTATCAAACGCTTAATAGAGATATTAAATCTTTCGATAGCTTTCATTTACCATTTTCTGTCTATTTTCGTTCACCCGTCAATCACTTTTTTCATGATGTCTTCTTAATTCCCTGATAAGCAATATGAATTAACCAAGTACTTAATCTGTGTTAAAGATATAAAATGCATTTAGCTAAGGCATGCTAGACGACATCTTCACCTTTGAGAGCAAAAATGAAGATGCCATTTCGACCTATAGAGAGAAGGTCAGAAGAATTCGTTAACTAAAGTGAGTAGTACTTCCAGACATGGAAGCAACCTTGCGTTCATTACGTTAGTCTCTGTTTCACCACAGACATGTGGAAGCGCGGCCGATCACTGAAAGGTGTACGCCAAGAGAAGAACGAAACAACATTTGTAGCTTCAACGCAATTGAGAACTTGCATTGTTATATTCTTTGTCTCTCTTTCTGTTCTGTTCATAAGATTTGCTGCCGCATTCCACGTCTTTGCACAACTTTCACAGCCAGCCTTGACCCCAGCATCTTGTAACATGAAGCTTGTATCTTGTATCATCTAGCTTAGGTTTATTGTATTTCATTTTATTATTCCATCTTTACTGCTTTACTTTATTTTATCGCAATTTATATACCTGTACAAACACATGTTTAAAGATTGAAAACCTGGTGGCATATATCATGAACATACCACAATAACCTAAATTAGTCCCCGTGTTCGACCTTAGATCACACCAAGAAACTTGCAGTGGAATTACACTTGGTTCTATCGTAAGGAAACTTGTGACAACGCATGGCATACTATGTGAACACCCATCATTAACACATATCTAGCGGTAGCATTGCATCATTTTGAGTATAGAACATCATCAATCATACCTATCAAAATCTGCGTTACAGTGCCACATCGTTCAAACCCTGGAATCAACCCTTAATGGAGCTATTTATCTACTTACCCCTACCTCGGGGAAAGAGTGAATTCCATCTTGTGAAGCTGAGTTCCCAGCTCCCAAATCAAACGAATTCCTAAAATGGTAGGTTTGAGTCGGCGTTCTGGCCACTCGCACCCATGCAAATCAAAGAATCGCCCTCAATGGCAGGAGTTCCCAACTCACTCAGGATTAAGGTCATGTTACCATATGGTCATCCTAGTGAAGTGAAGTCTTAGCTATGAACGGTGTTATATAATGAAACGTTCACACTTCGTAGTCAGGTCTTATACAAACTCTTTGTATAGGACGCCCCCGCTCGCATGTCCCATACACGAATGATCAGGATCAAACCATCTATGACAAGTCACAACACTTGTGACCATTTCACAAAACGGACGCATCCGTAGCGTTACCAAGATAAGGTTTCCCTCCTATATCTATATATTACAGACCATTTTAGTTATCACTCAAGACATGATCTACTTATATGTCACCACATACATGCTTAAGTTACATACAGATAACCAGGGATATTAAGTTTATTGGTTTGTGGTAAAATCTAAATGTGCAAAGTCAAGTAGTGAAGTAAATATCATTTATATTATACATCACAAGTGTACGTACAAAGTTGTTTACAAATTACTGGACATGAGACTTTAGAACACAAATCCCAACACAAACAAGTTTTCAACACTAGTAAATTACATTGTTTGGCTTTCTTCTTTTCTGCCAAATTTGGGATAATTCCTCTTTCAGTGTCCTTTCTCATTACAATGGAAACAGATTCCCTTTGCAGCTTTGGCCTTCTTCCCCTTTTGCTCAGCAGTGGAGTTAGCTTTCCCCTGGCCTGCCTTCTTCTTCTTCTTCCACTTTTTGGTGTCGAAAGAAGAAGGTGTAGACTTTATTCCAGATGTTGAACCTCTATGGAACTTTTTGGAGGACGAGGCAACATTTACCTCACCCTTATGTTCCTTGAGTTTCATCAAGGACTGATATGTCTGCAGCTCATTGAGCAGGGTGGATAAGTTGTAGTCAAGCTTGTTGATAACAATATTACTACGGAACTGTAGGAAACTTTGATGCGTTGTAAATGTGATGCAATAATGGTATGAAATACCGGTGATTTATTATGTGTTGCACATGCAAGTTTTTCTAATAAGATCCAAGTATAAATCTTACTAGGTTTCCTAGTAAGTCCAGGGTCGAGCACAGGGACTACTGAGTTACCATGCGACAGTAAATTTGATTCCTTTGCGGTGGCAAAAAACAAATAAATTGGATGATGTTTTGTTAGAGTATATTTCCTATACGATGGATTCGAGTAAAGAGTTGATGAAATTGAGAATTACAATGAGTATGTGATGAACGTGTTGAGAAGGAATTTAGCTAACACTTCCTAAGATTGCGTTCAAGTTATGCAATCATGCTACACACAAACAACAGCATGTCATCTTCCAATGCAAATGCCGTTATTCCTATTTCTAGGACGCATGCAATGTATATGATAATGTCGATAGGACTTATGTCTAAGCCTCTATTCTTGTCTATGAAATGATGAATGATGCACACATACATAAGGTGACCGCATACTATCATATCCTATTTCTAGGGTGCATACAATGCATGATAGCAAACAAAACTTATTTCTAAGTTTCTATATCTTGCTTATGTGATTCTAATCTGACTCTCCCAAGCCTAGATTCTATCTTTAGACCACTCTCTCGAGCATCTCTAAAGGATGAATGACGCATACATAAGACAAGATGATCGCATAAAGTGAAGATCTTAGGTCATGCTAACTAAGTACTTCTCAACCCATTCGGAAATTTAGCTACTCATGCGAAGTATGGAGAGATTGAACACAAGTTGAAATGAGATTTCCATTGTCTATAGATTAAATGCAGAATACAGAATAACAATAGAATGTAGAGATAAGAAGCCCGGTAGCAATGTCTTGCTTCTCGTGGCCTTTTACACTATCTTTTCACTCTAACTCTACTCAGATGAATATCCTTGCTTCCGCAAGTGTTGGCCCTCTCTTCTTTTGTAGCACTTCCCGACAATTTTTTTAGTTGTCCGGGAATGATCTCTCGGCGTCTTCTTCTCTTCGCTCGTCTCCGTCCTCTAAGTATTACTATGAATAGACTAACAGCTAACTTCTTCTCTTCACTCGTCTCCGTCCTCTAAGTATCTCTTCGCTCGTCTCCGTCCTCTAACCCTTTTATAATGGTGGCCTCCGATATTTATAGAGCTCAAGGTGAAGAAGCTTTTCTCTCTAATGATTGCAATGATGGGCGGTCATTAAATCTCCTGCTCTGATGCGCCGATTAATGGTCATCGAAAAGTTGAGTGTACTTGCTATAGTGTATCGTTAACGGCTTGTCAACTAAATTCGGATTCGACCATCATCAGCTTTCCATCCCATCATGATTTATTATGCTTTCACCTTGATGCGTCATCTTTATGCGGCCACCTTCTTGAGCAACTTCTCGTGAGCGCATACCATCGCATGACTTTGCGATCGCAATCTTTCAATGCGTGCGGACTCCGAATTCCTTGGATCATAATTTAACTTGCACCAACGCATTTTTCCTGCACAAAATAATTAAATTAGCTGCTTTTATGTGATGGGCGTATGCGATCGCAATATTCTCAGTTTAACACTTTTGGACATGATTTTATATATTTTTACCATCGCATTCCCTCATTGTTTTACTTATTTGTGTTGTAATAACGTGCATTTCTACATGTTATCAAACTTTCAGATAAAGTTTCTAGGATGAAACTAACCTTATTGGCCTCATCAATGAAAGATCCGTTCATCTTCGCCACGTTAAAGTTGATCATCATGTTCAGAACGTGTTTACGAACAGATGTTCCTTCTTTCATCCAAGCATTGAAGATATACATGAGAGCGTCATACTTGAGTTTTGAGGAGGTTATCCAAACATTCCTCTCAAGGACTCCATGATCTCACCCATAGTGAGCATGGGCTCATGCTTCTTACCTAAAAATTTAAACAAGCTGTCCAAGATATGCTCGGGTCTTTTCATTCGCCTTTACCCATCACTCATATGCCACCCAAACATTTTGGAATGCATTAACGAATGAGGCTTGAGGACGATCGTTAACTAGGACGAATCATAGGTCATCGATAATGAGAAATTTATTAATAATATTTTTCAAGCTTATATAGTTGTGTCATTTAACTTATCAGCAGAAAGCATGTTTAAAGTAGCGCTCACCATTATGAAATTGCTAAAATCATACAATTTATTTATATTAGTTATTAAACGATTTACCCAATTAATCAACCAATCAATTTAGCAAAAATCTAATGTACTTTATGTGACATCTATTTGATGCTTTAGTCGGTTTGGGTAAAAGCCATCGTAGGGTGATCAGATATCCCTTCACTGAATTGCTACAATCTTAACCAATAATTACACCAGAACAACTTTTGTCCCTATAGTTATTAGTCACCATTGTTTGGTCAAGAAAATATTAACTTACTTAATATTTTCTTGTAATTGTAACCCCTCATTTTAGACTCTGGAGTTCTGCCCCAATGAGCCAATTGTAGGGAAAAATCGATTGAGGCAAAAACTAAAACAATCCTATCCATTTCTGGAGTTTGAGTAAAAAATCATGCAAACACCATCCATAAGGGGACACAAGCAAAGGTGCCTCAAGGTCAAGCATGAAAGTTTACTACAAACTAATGAGAGAGACCGTGGGATGTGTTGACACACATCCTGCTTCCACTTACTATAAACACTCTCTTTTTCACCTTAATATTGACCTATGCAAACACCACTCGTAGGGGGATACAAGCAAAGGTGCCTCGAGGTCGAGCTTAAATCTAACGATGTGAACGTTTATGGAGAAACGTAAAAGGAAAAATGTAGTATCAGATGCTTATTTTCCTCCCACGGAGTATCTTACCTAAGGTTGATTAACATAGAAAATTCGGCTAATAATTTTACTAAGTATTTGTTAAAATTTTCCCAAAGTAACATTTACATCGAATAGTTGAACAACGTTGATTTATGTTTATGAAACACTTTAATAAACATGGATCACTCATTACATGCATGTAACAAATCTATCTATTCACCTTTCAGGTCAGTTCCCAAGTAGGGATGTTCCATTTCCATCAGCTTAAATACCCCAGTCTAGACAAAACTATCCATAAACAAAGGCCCCAAATAGATACATTTGTTACACATTTAATTTTTATTCAAGAACTTAATTTAATCCTATTAAGTCAAAATAAAATATTAGGCCTATTTCTAATTGAATTAAATATAGGTCTTATTTACATTCATAACACTTATATATTTGAAGTAATGAAATATATATATATATATATATATTTCCATACATTTAATCTATATATTATAACAATTATAATATAAATGATGCATAAACATGCTTAATTTAGGATGCAATTTTGTGATATAACATTTACATTAAAAAAATATGCATAAACATATGTAGATCCTATGGTGGGATTATGCTATATGACATACATTATGACATACAACAAAAAACATCATACATCAAATGCATAAAATAAAAATGTCAATTTGGATCGGGATTGGTTTCCTAAACTTTTAATTAAATTAATATCAAAAATATTAATTTAATTAAACCAAAATAATTAAAACTAAGTTATTACAATTAATAATGAAAAACAGCTGGAATTCAAACTATCGGAAGCCGAATCGTTAAACCATGCAGCGTTGCAACATTGTTCGCAATGTTGCGATGCTCTGCACAACTCTTTTGTCCGTTCATCTGTAATACTCCATCCTTGCTCCATTTTCCACCAAATCAAAGTTGGAACTTGATCATCATCAACACGTACATCAAATAAAGAACCGATAGCTTATAAAAAAAACTGTCTAAAACAATGGGCCCTCTACATATTCAATCTTCATCGAATAGTAAAAATATAAAATGAATTCTAGAAATATCAAAATGAAATTACGCAGAACTAATAATCTTGCCATTATTCTGTATACGTTTAAAAATTAAAATTAGGACGAAAGCACACGCTTTGAAACCAATTGAAAGGATACGTGAGTACCCATTGCAGAAAAGATCGCGTCCTAATTTTAATTTTACATAACATGCAAGAAATATATGTGAGGAAAACAGTATACATATGATCAATTAAGCATACATACATACATACATATATATTAAGAAGATGAAAAGATTCGGAAAACGTATCCTTGAAGATTAGTCTCTTCATAATTTCCTCTCCAAAAACTTCGAACATGAACAATAAAAAACATAACAACAAGTGTTCAAAACCAACGGACACCACCATGTGAGACCTTAGTAGGTCTTCTCAAGGTAGAGAACCGCAGAGAGTTTGTGGGGTTTTTTTAACAATTTTGAGAGAGAATGGTTTTGTTTTGAGAGAAAAAAAAAACACTTACCAAAACCTTCAACAACTTGAATATTTTGAACACCTTACAACTCCAACACTTTTTTTTTTTTTTGTGAAAAAGTAACTCCAACACATTTTGAAGTATTTAAAATAGTGCAAATAGAAAATGAAAGAACCTTTCTTTTCATCTTCCAAATAATAATGAGAGAATTTATTGAAGAAAATAAAAAGTTTATAAATTATTTGAAGAAAATGAAAGTTTATGTAATTAAAAATATATATAATTAAATAAAACTAACTTTCATTTAATTAATATATACTTTAATTAATAACCTATTTTATGTAATTAAAAAATTACATGTAATTAAATAAAATTAATTTTTATTAACTTTATACATATATTTTAATTTAATATTATAAAAATAAATTCTCTCAATTCTTTAATATGAATCAAATTTATATTAAGTTTGATATTTTCTCTCAAATTATATCTCATATAATTTTATATAAATAATTTTCTTTATTAATTTGAACAATTCAAATTAATCCAAATTAATTTGAATCTCATTTTTATCCCAATTAAGCTAACGAGGGGATTTTATGGATCTATAGAGGTTCCAATGGTACTTGATTAACTAATCAAACTCTTTGATTAAATTAATCAACTTTCATTAATTGTCAATCATTCCATTAAAGATCGACAGCTGCACTCTTCATACTACAAATATAATTTAGTGTTCATTGGATATATCCAATCAACAGTGTGTTGACCTTTCACAAATTGCTCGTGAGTACAACTGGTCAAAATTATCGTTTTGCCCATGTAGTTACATGTAACTCCTTAAGTACCAATGATCCCTCAAATGAACAATAAGTCATAGTCCAACTATGACCAAACCCCTCTTGAGCCAGGAGAGAGTGTGATGACACATTCTTCAAGCCCCGAAATCAGCTCTCAAGGGAGCAATTTATCTACAATATCGAACGATAGAGAAGAAGTGAATCCCTAATTTGGAAGGCATATTTAGTCAGCAAAACTGGTCACTCTCACCCATACAAATCAAAGGACCACCTCCATAGGCAGGAGTTCAAAACTCACTCAAGATTCAAGTCAAGTCACCTTTGGTCATCGTGATAAAATACAAGCCTCATTTATCCTCGGTGTTATATAGAGAGACTATACATTTTGTGGTCTGTTCTTATACAAACTCTTTGCATAAAACACCCCTACTCATATGTCTACACATGAATGAGCAGAATAAGAACATTCATAGCACTTTACAACAATTTTAATAACTACAAAGCAGGTCGTATTCGTAATGTCAAAAGGATAAAGTATCTAGTCTTATCCATGTACTATAGACCGTTTAGGTTATCACTTAAACATGATCTATCTATATGTCTCTACATACATGTTTAAGTTTTAGAAAATAACCATCGATCTTAATTTATTGGTTTTTACGGATAAATGCAAATAAATGATAAATAAAATACCTCTTTAATTTATTAAATAAATAAATTGTTTGTAAAATACAATTACAACTACAATACCGACGAGATTTAGGGTATCAACTCCAACACAATCTTGAATGACAGATTTAAGCCGCTTAGGTGGGTGCACACGTGTCTCTTCATGAGTGTTATAACCATTGTAGTATTTATGCAGATCTGACCTATACTCTCTAAAGGATGTTTGCATTTGTTGTGGATAAATTTTGCCACATGATGGAAAGACATGTCAACCTGCAAATAATTCTACATACAAAAAAGTATTATATTTTAAAGTTCATATTTATTAATCAAAAGAAAATTATACACTTACTTGAATTCGACTTTTAATAATCTCGATCACCTTTGGTCATCGTGAAAAGTCTTTCCTCACAATAGTACCAATATACAATCATACTTGCAAGCAAGAATTAAGTTATAACCTAACCCTAAGTCACAAAACGTCTTCATAGCTTCATAAAATTAATAAGGTATGATGTACCTATTGGCAATACGTTCTTTATCAATTCTAGTAGCATATCAAATGACTTGTTGCTCCAACCATTAAGAACTTTAATATGCATCAATCTTACTAAAAGATTGAATGAAGAGTATTATACAAAAGATCTAAGTTAGTTTTAACTCTAACATATAAAGTTGAGGCTAGTATTATTCATCAAGTATTTAGAAGTTTCAAGTTCTTAAACATCTAAACTTACATTATTTTTCTTTTTCATTCTTGTTACTATTTCTTTTGACTAACTTTGATTTTGATTCTAAAGTCTTTAATTTATTGCTTTTGGTGAAAACTAGAAGGGAAGAAATAAGAATTTCTTTTCTTAGTTATACGAATTAGGAACAATTCATTCATATTATCTCTCCAACGTTATTAAGAAGAATTAGTGTGTTTTTAGAAAGTACACACAATACATTAAGATCATTTACTCTCTTTCTACAATTTCAAATATAAATCTAATACAATAAAAAAAATAACTTCATCATACATAACAATAATATTTAAACACGAACAAACAACAAAAAAAAAAAAAAATGTGACTCAAACAAAAGCTAAAGTCGGAGATTGAGTAAAAAGGTTTTCTCTTGACTAGCCGTTGACGTTGGGATTTAACCATAGCAGAATTATTCTTGACTAAGGAACCGTTTAATTTTTTAATACAATTATAATCATAGACAACAAACAAAATATTCATACCAAAAATCTTTATAAACCATAATTATAAATATATAATAACTAAAATCAAAACTAAAACCAACAATCATCATACAACAATAAAACGTAAAGCACGTCCCTAAATCTTTAACAAAAAAAATAATAAATAAAGAACAAAACACAACCAACAAGATGTCCATTAATCTCAACTACACCAAACATGTAAATCACACCCATAAATGTAAGTCTCAACAACCATAATAAGTGTTTCTAAATAAGTTAACAACCAAGAATTCAAATCACACTAACAAATGAAATATCAACCAAAAAAAAATGAAAATCTCACACTAAACGTAACAACAAACAACAAATTACACCAAAGTTTAAACAAAAAAAATAAATCTCAACGACGATTCCAAAAATTTCAAAAATTTGAAAATAAAAACTGCAAATGCAAAAATATTATATTAATTTTGTTAATAAAAGTAAATTAAATAAAAAGGGAAGAAAACTACTATAAAACTGCACGAACGCATGAACGGTAGAACTGCTATATCCAGAACTGTCGGAGCACCCTTCCATGATGAACAAACAACTACAAACAGTAGTCAGAAATTTTTAGTGACGTACAAAGGATGACGAACGACAGTAATCTGCACAGAAACCTCTTGGGTGTGTACTTCAAAATTTGACTTTCCACCTCTATTTCAGACCTTTTTCATAGCAAACACTTCGCCACAAGCGACCGGACTTCCAAACTCGATTACAAGATTAAAATTGTCCAAAACAACGGGCCTTTACATCGATCTCATCAATGCAAAACTATAATTTAAATGCCATATTTGCAAAACCCAACATTCACAATGTAAAGAAAGCAACCCACATTTTTTCTATTTTTTATTACAAAACGAAAAAATAATGACACGATTTGACTCAGATACTAATTGAAGGGATCGAATCACGCGCGGAAACATATGAAAATGGGTGCCATTAATTTTAATTTAGGATATCTAGGAAATAGAGAAGATAAACAAGACAAGCATGCTTATAAACTACAGAGAAAAGAGAAAGAGGTTTTACTTTTAAAGACTGTCTTCAACTTTCTTCCATCTCTGCACGAACTCCCCCGAACAAGACATTGAACACTACCACTTGGCTTGCACAAACTCCCACGAATAGGATAATTAACACTACCACTTAACTACCTTATTATTCTCAGATATGGATCTGGACTGTGGGATCCAAAATCTTTTGGAATAAGGGAAGGGAAATAAAAAATGCGGAGAGATTTGTTCTCTGTGTTCTTAAGAGAACGAGAGATCTTCTTGAACAATTAATCCTGTTCAACCAAATGCAAAATACTTTTGCATTTTTAAGTGAATGAGAGATGAGGGGGATGGGAGTTACAATAACTCAAAAAAAAAAAAAATAACTTCCCTCCAATGGGGTGTTAACTAATTTTTCAAAAATTAAAATTAAAATTAAATTAAGTCTCATTTAATTTAAATGAAATTATTTAACAGAAACTAATTCTTTAATTAAATAAATAATTAAATATATTTTTAAATAAACTCATATTTGAATCATATTCAAATAAACATCTCTCATATAACCTATTATTTTAATATGAATCTTATTCATATTAATTTTATCGTATAGTTTTATATAAATCTCACTTATCTAATTATATTTGAATTTCATTTAAATATATATCTCTTATATTATATAGTTCAATTTTGAATCTCATTCAAAATTAGCTTTATATTATATTAGTTGTATTTTATACAATTAATTTACATTCCTTTATTTAATTTGAATAATTCATATTATTTAAAAATTAAATGATTCTTGTTTTATCCTTAGTGAGCTATTAAGGAGATCTAATAGATCGATATATTAGAAATTCTAATTATACGAGATTAAATTAATTAAATTCTTCAATTAAAGGGCAGCTTGCACATTTAGTAAAAAAAAAATGGAAACCGATAGCGTGTCACCCATTTATCTTTTTTTGCAAAAATAGCAAAAGGACAAAAGACCCAAGCCCAAGTCATCAAAGTTGAAAAATGCGGGCATTCAACACAACTTTATTTGGAACCTTGTTAAGGTAATACAGTGTTCTACTACTCCATGACATTCTTTCAAACATTTGTTTTTAATTTCTTGTTCTCTAATTAAAATTGTGAAGTGAAGATTGTTCATTTATATTTTTAAATGTAAATAAAGTATTGGCCATATGATTATAATAGAAAGTACTGAAATCAGTAATATGTTGTGATTTCCATTTGATTGTTATCTCATTGTTATATGATTGTTATCTGATTGACATCTTATACTAATTGCTATCTGATGCTATTACATCATTGATATACTACAATAAAATTGCAAACTTTCAACCGCACGTTTCAAGCATTTCCCATAATTGAAATTGAATAAATCCCCACTACATTGTCTCAACATGTAAATGATTCCGTCTCTAAAATTTACTTGGTCACAAATTGCTAATGATACTTATTGCTATCAAATTTTTATTTGATGTTTATTGTTATAAGATTGTTATTTGATTGTTGTCTGATTACTATTTGACATCGATTCTTAAAGATACTAGATACTATTTGATAATGATTGTTATATGATTGCTATTTGATATGATTGTTATTTCTAATAATACCGATTTGTTATCTAACTATTGTCTAATTGTTATATGTTTGTCAATGATATTGACTGTTACCTGATTACTATTTGATACTAATTCTTAATGAGATTAATTGCTATTCAATTTCTATTTGATATTAATTGCTATATGATTTCTATATGACCTCAAGATTGATAACATAAATTTTATGCTGGTTGATGTTATGCTCGTTTTAACCAAAACTTTGAATCTTTGGAGGATATGGTTGAACTAAAAATTAAAAAAGAGAGAAAAATAAATTTGACAGTAATTATATATTACAAGTTTTGTTTCAATTTGGTCCCTAAATTTCAAGATTTTACATTTTTAACATTAATTTTTCATTTAATACACACTTTCAATCATTGAGTCAACATTTCTTAATTAATTTTAAATAATTATGAATTTAAATTTTAAATTTAATTTTAATAGTGATGAAAAATAGTGAAATTTAATTCATTTTAATTATTATAATGATTTTAAATTTCTTAACCTACATTAACACTAAAGACAAAAATGAGTATTTAGTGAAAAATCAAGGTTAAAAATGTATATTTTAAAATTGTATATAGAAAATGAAAGAAAATGAAAAAAAAAAAAAAAAGATAGAAAAGAAATACGTGTAAATCTTAGAAATCAAAATAAGAAAGCAATAAAAAAACAATATACACCGAAAATGAAAAAAATGGCACACAGATAAAATTATATATAAAAAAAGTTCATCCTTCATGATGATCAATGGAAAGGAAAGATTTAAAATTTGAAAATATGTAAATGAGAGAATATTGAAAAATTGATATCTAGTTATATCAATTAATTGGTATATATAAAATAATATGTATAAGTGATGTACTACTATAAAAATAGAAAGTGGGAGAAAAAAGGGGGACAAAGAAAATAGAAAAAGTGGAATAAATTGGAATAAATTGGAATAAATAATGAACGCAAATTAAAACAAAACATTTTGGCACATGTGCAAATTTCAAAAAATATGGAGCCACAATTTTTACTCTTCAAAGTATATTTGTCACCCAATACAATTTTCCTTAGTTAAATTAATCGACATTGATTAACTATAGGTCACTCGATTAAAAACTCACAAATATACTCTTCGCGTTGTAGAATATTTCTTCATATTGTAGTGACCATTGAACATTAATTACCAAGATGTCATGGAACATTAGATTTCAAGGAAAGAAATAGCAAATTAAGTAAATATCAAATGGTGAGCATAATGACCATTTTTCTAGCAATTGCACACTTTATGGCGGTTTTCTTCTTTTTAGGATGAAACATGGGACGTTTTTTGTTTTATAATTTTGACCATGTTTATTCTTTGTATTCCTAGATATTATCTCCTTTCTCTTTAAAATCCTCATGGTGTTTAGGTTTTTCTACATTTATTCCCATGAGAACTAGGTCTAGCCATATATACACTCAACATTGTTAAGCCTAAATGCCTCCATGTGATCTTCCTCTAATTCGATACAATGTGGAACATCAGTTAGAATCTTAATACCTTCATTATGGACATGTACCTTCATGTGCTCCCAATGGTGTGGAATAGATCTGATAATAGCATGAATCTATTGTTCATCAATCAAGACATGGTTAACTTCTTTAAACTTCTTAGATTAGATTTCATTAACTCCATTTCTTGTTCCATTACTTTATGCAATGATCGAATTTCTTCCACTTTGATGAGATAGTATTGGTGGATCATTGATAGTTTCCCTTGATTGATTTGATAAAAACAAATCATTTTGTTTAGTGTTTTCAAACAAGGATAACCTAGCATTGATCTCGCCTATTTTTGCAAAATGGCATTTCCACTTCAATCATGCTTATACCACACGTGTTAAGGAGATTTCCTCTTTAGTTACTTAAAACTGCATGTATTCAAATAAGGTGTCATGGAACTGCCTCATCCTTAATTATTAAATTTATTATAATTAATTTAATAATTAACTGAAATTGTTATAAATAATTTAATAATTAAGTAATATATTAAAATATTATAGAAATTGAAGTCGAAGGGTGTCGAAAAGGAGAGAGAAAGAAAGAGAGAGAGAGACTTCGGTTAGGGAGATGAAAAATGTTGAAGATGAATGCGAGACCGATGAAAAAAGAAAATAAGAAATGAGAAAGAGGCATGATTGCAGCGATATTGAGAAGGAGAAGGAAAAATAAAAGTTCAGGTTTGTTGAGATATTTAGGCCTTAATTTATGTATTATGAATATATTTAGGCTATAATTAGAAATTTTGGTTATCTTCCTTTCTATAGATTCCCTATGTAAATCTCAAGTTAATATTGTTTCCACATGCTATCAGAATCCAAATCCTACGGTTTTATATTTCTCAATCTACTTCTTTTGTCAGCTCTCTACCTCCGTCGAACGGTCGTTGACGGAGGCAAATCCATCTCTGATCAACACTGCTCTGCCATACACACAAATCCAAAGTCTCCCTTCCTTTTGTCCAATCGCACATGCTTTCACCGTCGACCAGATTGTGCGTTCTACTCAAATTTGAACGTTTATATGTGCAACTTCGTTCTAGTGTTGGTGTTCGACCATTAAAACTCGATCTGATCCAAAACACGATCCTCGATCGAATTCGATTCAAGTCTTGATCCAGTCCAAAACTCGATCCGGTCCAGAACTCGATCTTCGATCGAACTCGATCCAAGTCTTGATCCAGTCCAGAACTCGATCCTCAATCGAACTCGATCCCTAATCTCTGGTCTAGAACTCGACCCTTGATCCCCGATCCTCAATTCAGAACTCGACCCTTGATCCCCGATTCCTGGTCAAGAAATCAACCCTCGATCCCTGGTCCAGAACTCGACCCTCGATTCCCTGATTCTCGATCCTCGATCTAGTTCAGAACTCCATTCCCTAGGGTTGCCCAATCTCGTCTATCACTCGACCATATCTATTTACTCCATCGAAGCTATGGTTTCATAAATACTCTTAATTCATTTCACTTCACCGATTTGATTCGATCACTTCGGTTTAGTCATTCTGGTTTCGTTCGATCAGCCCAGATCGACTCAGTTTTCTCAATTTGGTTCAGTTTAGTCAGCCCAGTTAGTTTAATTTAGTCAGCCAAATTTGGTTCAGTTTAGTTCTTAGTTGATTCTTTTATCAGTTTCAGTCTTTGTTTAGTTTTCAGATTTTCTAGAGTCTCTGTTTCACTTTATCTTTGGATATTTTCGTAGATCTCTGTTTTCGAGTCAGAAGTTCGTGAGTTTTATTTTAGATCTTTATGACGGTCTCTGTTTCCAACCTAAAAGTTTGTGAGTTCCTGTTTCCAACCTAGAAGTTCTCTGTGTTCCAGTTCTTCATGGATTTCTGTTTCCCATCCAGATCTATCGTGTATTGATTCAGAATTGCTTCTTTAGTTTCTATCATCCAGTTGTTTTAGTTTATCCGCTTACAAACTCAAGTTATTTCTATCATCTTGAGTTTGAGGGAGGGTGTTGAGATATTTAGGCCTTAATTTATGTATTATGCATATATTTAGGCTATAATTAGGAAATATGGTTATCTTCCTTTCTATAAATTCCCTATGTAAATCTCAAGTTAATATACAGAAAGTATTCATTCAAATATTGTTTCCACAAGGTTTACTCTAAACCCTATGCTCATGCAAGCATGCATCGGTAAAACTCTAAATCATACATTAGGAAAGCCTCTTCATGTGTTGGCATAAAAAAAGAAAAAAATTCGCTGCACATTTACCCCTGGTATATTTTGAAACTAATTCTACTAATTCACATTCTTGGCCTCGTTTCAATCCATCACTACAAGAATATTGGGATATATATGTCAAAAGACCATGATATCCCAACACATATAGTTGCGTCGAAAAAAATAACATTGACATATGTATCCCAATATTCTTGTATTGATGGATTGAAACAAGGCCAAGAATGTGAATTAGTAGAATTAGTTTCAAGATGGAATCTCTGCGAAGAAAAAAATAAACAGAGTCTAAGAAGTGTAAACCAAGTTCTTGTAGTTTCTTGAAAGAGTTTTGAATACGAGTGTTTTTGTTTCTTCTCAACTTTATTAGTTGATTGTTTCAATGTGAGGGTCCATCACACATTTCCAAAACCAATTTTTGTACTTTCTTGAAAGAGCTTTATGGCATACCCCGTTGAAAATTACCATATTTGAACCTAGGACGAACTGTAACGATAGTAGACACCGAGCATGCAATGGAGCCTACTGTCAACCATGATCTTATAAAAACTCTATGATTGGCTACCTATAGCAATAAACTGATGAGTCAGGTGGCAGTTTCTAATATGCTAACTCCTATTGGAACTCAAGACCAACCTGGTGGGAAAAATAATTATAAAAGGTTAAGCTAAAAATGCCAGTGAGTTGTGATAATTTTATAGGAAAATAATTCAAGAAAATTATAATCATTCTATATAGAAATGAAAGATCTATAAACCATTGAAAAAAAAAAGTAATTCAAAACTTGCAAGAGTTATTATGTAGAGAAAATCATAAGCATTAACATGCAAATGTAAACATGAACGTGAAAAAAAAAAAAAAAAAAAAAAAAAAGACTTCACGAAACATGTACCCCAACTTACATTCATACTGGCGTAAAGTGATACCGTTACGCATGATAAACTAATCATTCCATATATGCACGTAGGTCTATATTGACACCATCGGAACACATATGGTGGTGTATCAAGAAATATAACTGTATCATTTACATCTTAAAAACATATTTCAAGGTGTATCGAGAAACATAACCATATCATTTACACCAAGAAAATGAAGGAATTGAATTCCTTGCGGAAGTGTGTGAACATCGTGTAATTGACAATCAATTTTGAAATTTTCAAAAACACGGAGAAATAAAACAGAGAATACAGGATAAACATATACTTATAGCATACTTCTAGAGATGAGAAAAGAAGAGAAAAACTTACCCTTGAAGACCTTCATCAACTACGAACTATCATCTCTGCACGAACAATGAGAATTTCGACGAACCAAACACCACAAACACAAGAACAAATTCTTTGGACACCACCACTTGAGGATATGTTTGTAACCCTCCCACTATGTCAATGAATCCTCAACTCTCGGGGAGGATATGTTTGACTAAATGAACTCTTGTTGATGTACTAGCCTCTTCAACAACTTATGCTCCCTAATATGATCCTCTTCTAAGAATGTAGTATTTTTCAATACAAATACTTTATTTTCTTTAGGATCAAAGAAGTAATCACCTCTCGCTTCTTTAGGATAGCCTACAAATAAGCATAATTTTGAACACTATTCTAATTTCTTTGGATATTCCTTAAGCACATATGTTGAACAATCATAAATCATGAACTCTTGTAAACTACTTTTGCGACCTTTCCATAATTTTAAAGAAGATTTAGAAACACTTTTGGATGGAACATTGTTCAAAATATACACTAGAGTCATTACTGCATAACCCCCCAAAATGAATCGGATAATTTAGCATAACTCATCATAGACCAAACCATGTCCAACAAGTATCTATTTTCCCTTTCAGATACACCATTTTGCTGAGGTGTACCAAGTGCTGAAAGTTGAGATATAATTCCATATTCTATTATATAATTCAGGAATCTTAAACCCATATACTCGCTACCTCAATCTGATCGAAGTGTTTTAATGGTTTTACCTAATAAATTCTCAACTTCAGTCTTATACTCGATGAAATTGTCAAGAGTTTTAAACTTGTGTTGCATTAGGTAAAGATACACATACCTTGAATAATTATCTATGAAAGAAATAAAATATTCATACCCTCCTCTTACTTTAACATTCATCGGACCACAAAGGTCTGAATGTACAAGTTCTAAGGGCTTTTTGGCTCAATAATCTTTTATAGTAAAAAGTCATTTTGTCATCTTACCTTCAAGGCATAACTCACATACAGGTAAATAGTTATCTTCTAACTTGCTTAGAAGTCCACTCTTAACTAATCTCTCAATCTTGTTGAGATTTATGTGACCTAACCTTAGATGCCAAAGATGGACATTTTCTTTGGGAGGAATCTTTTGTCCTTTACTTTGAGTTGTCACAATTATGAACATTTCAACATTAAGAAGCACTTTATTAATACCATCTTTATAAATAAATACTTTATTTACATTAAAATTGAAAGAATAATTCTGTTCTAACAAATATTTGATGGAAATCGAGTTCCTCTTCAAATTAGGAACTACATAAATAAAATTTAACACCTGCTACTACAGCTACTCAGACGACCTGCCCAGTTCCAACCTGCATGGTCATCCCGCCAGTCCCAAGCTGCTGCCAAGAACTAATTCCCTAAAAAGAAGAACAAACGTAATTAGTGGTCCCTGAATCAACAATCAGGCCGAATCATCAATCTCAACTAAACAAGTTTCCAAAACAAGTAAATCATATTTATCTTGCTTCGTCTTTTTTTTCTCTGCCAAATACTTGGGCACTTTCTTTTCCAATGCCCCTTTTGGTTGCAATAGAAACAGTTTCCTTTTACAACCTTGGCTTTTTTGGCCTTCTAGGTTGTAGCAAGATTAGCTTTATTTACCTTACCTCCCTTTTTCTTCTTTCATTTCTTTATACCCTAGGAAGAATGCACAGACTAAGTCCCAGAGGTCAAACCTCTATGAAAATTTTTCGAAAAAGTGGCAATCTTCTTTCTGTCGCTTGACTTTCATCATGGACTCTAAGTCTGCATCTCGTTTAGGAGGGTGGTATGGTTGTAGTTCATCTTTTTCATAACAGTATTACTATGGAACTATAGGAAACTCTCTAAGAGAGATTTCAAAATAAAGCTAACTTGACTGGCTTCTTTGATAGTACTGGAAATGTGCTATCTTCTTTTGCTTAACTCAGGGTTGTTTAGCTACTTAATTTGGTTAAATTGATTATTTTGTAGGACTCGAGTGTACAAGCAGTCAGATTAAGCATTCAGACAAAAGGCGCTAAAATGACGAAGTTAGGAGCTAAATTCATCAAATGACGAAGGAATGAAGGATGTTGCCCTGCCAAGCGTTGCAACGCTCTCATTAAACCTAAGTCCAACGCTAGATCAATGCTATCGGATAGAATGCTCGGATGGCAACACTCCGAAGATGCCCCAATGCCACCGTTGCACCGCTCGTCAACGTTGCCCTTCAACACTGTAGGACAGAATAGGTAGCGTTGCAATGCTACGTGATTTTACAGATACTCAACCTCAGCGTGCATGCAACACAACGTCAAGGCAGCACTATGACACTTGGCCTTTATGCACCGCAGAGTTGCAACGCTACGACAGTTTTATAAAAGAACAATTTGGGTCAGCAGATTAGATCATACCGAGTATACCCGATTTTGAACACCACCACTCTATTCCAACCTCATTTTAGCTCCCTTTTACACTAACATTCTGTAAAAAAGATTCTTCCCTTTTTCCAATTATATTGATTTCGAGCATGTTTCGAGGCTAAAGGGTAAGTACTTAGCTTGAGTTAGTTAGTTTAGTTTCGTTCCAATTTGAATCTTGTGACTTGAATTATAATTATGTGAGTTTATTATGAATTTATGAAAATTTATCTTGAGCATATTCTTCAATTTTCGTGTATGGAATAATATGACAAATTAGTTGTGCATGTTTAATTGATTGCTTTGATTGGCCCTAATTTGTAATCATTAGGTAGTCGTCACCTAGAAGCATGAGTTAAGTTAGTTTGTTGTGTTAAATTGGGATTCCATTTAGCAAGCATTTACTTTCTAACTTAGATGAATCTTGCTCAATTAATTGATTAGACGATGGAAATCGATTAATTGGATTAGTTTTGCCTTGAATCTTAATGCCTGTTGATTGATTGATTGGTTGAGGATTCTCGCTTTTCTATTAATTAACTTGATTTTGTGGACTATCGGTTAGGATTCTAGTTGAGTAGGCTAAGTTTTAATTCAAATATTCTCACACATCTTTTGAATAGTCTATGATAGAATTGATGAGGAATGAATTAAACTATAAATACTCAAGCTAAGAATTTTGTTTGATTGATTATTCACGCATTAGTTTGCATTGTGCACTTTTTGTTTCGACAATTTTATTTCATAATTTTCCAAAAAAGAAACCCCCCCTTTGGTTACTTCCTACAAGTTTCATCTTTTGAGGAATCCAAAAAGGCTCTTTGTGGTTCGACCCCAAACTTGCTAATTGTTCTACTAGTTAGTATAAGGGGTTAGTTCGGTGCATACAAATTTTATTTGCGTAAGTGCGGGTTCGCGGATGACAGTGAATCTGGCGGCCGACCACTCTTCAATGATGGCCCCGTTCATCTCCTCCACGTTGAAGTGGACCATCATATTAAGAGTATGTTCTCGCATTGAGGTCCTTCATTTATACGGGCATTGAAGATGAACTTCAGAGCATTGTGATTCATCTGTGAGGACGATTATCAAAGCATCTCTCGCAACCAATCCATGATCTCATGTACAATGATCATGTTCTCGTGTTTCTTTGACAAGACTTCAGTTAAGTTGGCAAGAACATATGCTGTGACCTTCTCATTTTCCTTCACCTACCTCTCATATGCATTATCAACATTTCGAGGTGCATTAGGAGAGGGGACTTGAGGACATTCTCTATTAAGAACACTCTCAATTAAAAAAATCTTAGGTTGTCAATGTACAATGTTTATCTTGTTTTTTCATGTTGTATAACTATCTCCAGTTAATTTGTTAGCACATAAGAGATTAATTGTAGCACTAGTCATATTGAAGTCTGCTAAAACCAAATAAATTATTTATACTAGATACATGCAAAACTCTTTAAATCCAGCCAAGTTTAGCAAAATTTTAATATACTCTATGTGACATCTAATTTGCAATGATGCTTTGGTGGTTTATGATAAATGTCATCGAAGGGTGGTCAGTCACCCTTCATTGAGTTGAGACACTCTCATCAAATTATTATACCAGAATAACTTTTATTCCTATAATAATATTCTGATAGTAATTAGTCACGAATTTTTCAGTCGAGAAATTATTAACTTGCTTAACAATTTCTTGTAAGTGTGACTCTTCATTTTAGACCCTAGAGTTCCGTCTCAATGAGCCAATCGAAGGAAAAATGATTGGGGCAAAACTAAACCAATCCTATCCATTACTGGAGTTTGAGATCAATTCCATGCAAAGATCTTTCGAAGGGGGACACAAGCAAATAGCATGCGAGGCCGAGCATGAAATCCCACTACAGACCAACGAAGAAAACCATGGGATGTGTTGACACACGTCCCTCTCCCACTTACTATAAATACTTTCTCCATTCATCTTGATATTGACCTATGAAAACACCTTCCGAAGGGAGACACAAGCAAAATTGTACCACGAGGCCAAGCATAGATCTTATAGTGTAAACTTTTATGGAGAACGTGAAAGAAAAATGACATATCATATATATCTTTTTCCTTGTACGAAGAGTTTTAAACCTAGGGTTTATTACTTAGTAAATCTGGCTAATAATTTATCTAAGTCCGTTGTTAAATATGCCCAATATTACTCTTATATTGGATAGTTTGACAATATATGATTACTATTTATTGAACACTTTAATAGATCTAATCATGTATTGCATGCTTATAACATATTTGTCTAATTCACCTTCCAGGTCGGTTCTCAGGTAGAGGTATTTTGTTTTCGTTAGCTTAAATACCACAATCCTAGACAAAAACTTCCTTAGACAAAGGTTCCTTATAAATAAATATTTTATAAATTGAATCTTTTATTCTTTCAAATTAATCCTATTAAATAAAAAATAAAAGATTAACCTATTTGTAATCATATTAAAAATATTTCTAACACAAGCTAAGTCTAGATGAATTAAATCTAAATTAGATGGATCTTATGTTTGCATGCAACTCTTGATTATAGATTTTCATCTATTTCGTTAAACTTATAACTTTTGTAAAATAATGAATGGTTAAAACCTACAACATGCATTCTAATGACATTTACTAAATATAACAATTATATTTACTAAGTAATATCATGCTCAATATATCTCTATTTTCATCATATAATACAACAATTATATTAATCACTAATGAAAATCATACTAATCCATCATATAATATAACGTTTATATTAAACTATGACGCATGGATATGCTTATTGAAACGTGCAACTATATAATATAATATTTATATTAAATATGATGCATATATATGCTTATATCATACAATCATATAATTAACAATTATATTAAATATGATGCATGAAACATGTTTATACTAAAGTGAGATTTTAAATCTATATGACATACATTATGTAACATATATTGTTTAACTGTACAACACATGCATTAATTAAATAAACAGTGAAAATAGACCAAATTAAAAATCAATCAAAGTAATATAATCGTATTATATTAATTTAATTAATATAAAATTAAAAATTAAAAACATAAAATAAAACTCCAGCAAAAATCGCCAATCACAAGGATCGAACCCACAAATTGGAACCATCTTCATGTGCGCGTGCATTACTCGGAGCATAGCAACGCCATGGGGAGCGTAGCTACCTTGGCTTTCCTTGCGGTAATGTAATGCTATGTTGGGCTAGCTGTGCCACAGTGTAAGGCATAATGTAGCTACGATGTGCATTACGCTCAAGCACATAATGCTATTTTTTGCTTTGAACTTCATCTTAATTTGCTCCGTTTTTTATCTCTTTCCTCAGCAACTCTTTTCAAACTCAAGAACACGAACTTACAACCTCGGTAGTAGAAAATAAATGCATAAAAGCACCAGGCTATTACATTTTGATCTCATCAAAACACTAAACTATAGTGCCAAATTTCGAAAACATCTATTTCGCAATCCCAACATTTATAATGTAGAAATTCACACACTTTCTCTGGTTTTCGTTTCAAAATTTTCTTCTAATAGTTTGCAAGAAAAATATGATCTCACAAAACAAAGTATATCGTCGTTACATATCTCCATAATGATATGATGTTGTCCACTTTGGGCATAAACCCTCATGGCTTTGTTTTTGGTACCACCCCGAAAGATCTCATACCAATGGGAATAATTGTCCTTATTTATATACCCACGATCATTTCCTTCCCTAATCAATGTGGGATTTTGTTCGCACCCTAACTATTGTGTCTGAAAATTATGTCATATCATTACTGTTACCATTATGATAACTGATGATTACCATTGTTGTTACTGTTCTAGAGGAAAAATTATGAATTTTGACACTTTTATTGTTACTGTTATCGTTACCGTTTTCGTTTGACCCTCATTGTTACTGTTATCGTTACTATTATCGTTTGACCCTCAAAGGTATCGATAACGGTAACAGTAAATGTGATAAAATTCATAATTCTAAGTAAACGCGATCAAAAGCAATATAATTACATTTGCAATTTAGGCTCATTACATTTGATCTATCAATGAAATTTCATTATGATTACACCAATTCTCATTACAGTTTGGTAATCGTGGCGTAATTTCAAAATTTTCTCTTAGTCTCTTTACTTATTATTATTTTTTAATACAATAAAATGAAATGGCAATTATGCCCCTCAAATTACAATTATTTCCCTTTTGCCCTTCTTTCAATTTCAATTTGTTTATGGTTTGAAGGAAGTTTTACTAAAGTTATTTTAATATTAAACTCACCACTCATTGACTTTTTTAGCTCGTTCTTATTTTTTTCACCAGGTTACTCTTGAGTTTCAATAGGATTTAGCTGAACAGAAATTGGCACCTGTCTCATTATGGTATTGTGACATGTAGCTAAGCTTGAAGGTTTAATAAGAGCGAAATTGTTGAAATGTGTAAGTAGTATATTTAATTCAAGATAAGTTTCAAGTTCAAAGAGCATTTGACGATGGGCTCTATTACACGCTTAGGGTCTACTGTCATCACAATGGTCCTACAGGTTTAGGTAGAGTAATCAGAGTGGAGGTGTGACCTCAATAGGTGCACTCGAATATCTCAACTTAACACATCCTTAACATCCTCATCATGCACCAAACCCAATAGAAAGGAGATTCATAGCCACAAAAGAGAACATACAAAAGATGAGACTAAAGAAAAGCCTTCCAATTAAAGCGAGTTTGTAACGGACAATACTTTGTTATTGTTTATTTATATTTGATTTGATTTGGATGCGAAAGAGGGTACTATAATTCCTAAGAAATTTAAGTTCTATTAGGAGTTTCAACTTGTACGTGATTCGATGATAATTAGACTCTACAATCCAACAAAAAAGGAGGTTCTCAAAGTAAGATATATTGAACATACAAAGTCTGCAAATGACACCAACATCATTCAATTCTGTACTTAGTCTTTGGATTATCCGCGTTATCTTTTAAAGCAAGATAAGACATAAAGTAATTAGCTAACCCATCTGCTTTACAGTCATAATATATTGTTCCAAAATGTTATATATGAGGATACAAGATCATCTGTCAAAGTAGAGGTACATATTCAAACCAAATATAAGGCATATTCTAAGTCCAATGCCCTATCCATTGCTAAAATTCACCTCCATCTCAAGTTAAAAGTAGCCAAGTCTTTATTGTTTTTTAATAATTATTTTAATATGAATATTTGGTACCATGAGAAATTGGTTATGAACCACTACAAAAGCATTACTTTAATGGCTTTCTCTATATTTATATGACAATACGATATTCTCTACTTTAAACGTATAAATGGTTTTTTATTATGGAATTTTACGCATGAAAATGTATCTAAAATCTTCCCTCCATTTATAATCATTATTGAGATTATGTTTAGATTTGTGACGATAATCTTTTATTGAGTAGATAGAGAATCTCATAATGTTTATAAGATACCTGTATTGTTACTTCTACATTGCTAATTGGTTTTGAGATATAATCTTGTATTTACTTATTGTATCTTCTTTTGTGAAAAGGACTATTGGAATAACAAGAGTCTTTAGGTGCCCCAACCCATAGATATTCTCAATCCATAAAAAATTGAAATCAACTCATGAATGGTAAACCCAAAAATAGGCACCATATATTTTGATGGACAATGTTTATCTAATATATATCTTTTGATCACTCCCACATTGCCCACAGAGGTCAAAAGAAAAATATATTACCTTAGTACAAAAATGAGAACCTTAGCCATCGTTACGTAGGGATTTGGTTTGTGGTTTCTAAAAATTGTGCTTGTTTCATATAATTATTTATTCATGGTTTTCAAATTTTCTAAATAAATACATTTGAATCCTTAGTCAAATTTCAAAAGCAAAAGAAGTTTTTTAAAACTACTTTTTTTAAGTTAATTTTCAAATTTTGACTTAATTTTAAAAACATTCCTGAAATATACACAACAAAAACATAAAACGTCATAGTCAATAAAAGTGGTGTTTACAAACTTAATTTTCAAGAACAAAATGATTATCAAACAGAACTTAAAATCTTTACCATTTGAACCTTTAATTTTATACATTTATAGTTTCTAAATTAAGGGTGAAATAGAGAAAAGTTCAAAATCTTGTTTTTGAATTATAACCAAACTAAGAGCCAAGTAATATTACTCCACTCCTTCCTTTCTCTATCCATTAAATCAACTTGTCTTTCAACAAACAAGTAGCAGGTCATGTTTTGTGGCAGTCAAATGAGAATAAAGAGACCTCTGTCAATATTTAATGTGTGGTATATATTGTGTTGGAATGTCTTAAATCTGTCATCTGGTGCTTTGTTATTTAGCATATTTAATTATTTAGTTTATTTATACTTATGACCCTAAGATTTAGATGAGCGCACTATATAAACTTTCTAACCGTAGAGGTGTCATTCATTATGTATTATGTTACATTTTCCATAATAAAATTGTTCTCATTCTATCTCGTGGACGTAAATAACACACTATTACACGCTGTTCGTGAACCAGTAAATCCAGATGTTGATCTTCTCTATTTTTTTTTAATGTTTTTTTTTTTTTTTCATTCTTTATTTGTTGATTTTGTAACATTTTACATTATGCAATGAAAAAAATTAATAAAATTAGAGATATTTGATATTGTAAAGAATAAAATGAGATCACCCTTGATAGGCATGGAGTACAACTCTAGTCTACAAGTAAAGAAAGTGCGATTGTGATGTAGAAAAGTGAGCTAAAGAGGAATTCACCAAATAATAGAAAGACAATAACTTTGGAAATAGTCTCTAATAACTTTGGAAATAGTCTCTATCATTCCAAAGAAAAACAATATATATGAACAAAATCAAGATATGCAAAATAATAATCTGCCTCTCAAATTTCTATTTTAATTTATTATTATTATTTAATAATTTTCAACATTTGAATATTCGGTTTTCCATTCATAATGGTTTACATTGCAAAAGCTATATAAATAGGGGAAATGAAAGGGAATTAGGTTATAGCTACTTTAGAGAGTTAGAGGAGCAAAGATCATTTGTAAGTGGAGAGGAACATATTCAAACCATATTATAAAACATTAACCAACATATTCTAACTGTTCAAACTATAAATTCAATGGCTTTGTATCCATTTCTCCCTAGTCTACTTCTTGTCATTCAAGCTCTCTACAATGTTTTTTTAGAAATGAATATTGGTACTCTTGAGGATATTAATTTTGAACCATTGAATACTATTATTGGTTCTTAAGCCTATGCATTTGTAGAAGCCAAAAGGGAAATTAGTGTAAACAATGGGGAAATAGAAGAAAGAAAATATAATGAGAGCGAGTGTGAACCCATCAACTTAAGCTTTTGAGTTCAGTTGGTGATTTGACAATAATCATATATGAAGACTAATTTCTCACGAGATGTTTGGGACAATTGGTTACTATAGTTTATGGATTATAATAGTATGCAGGCTATAATAATAAATAGAGAGAAAGATAGGT
Organism: Benincasa hispida; assembly: GCF_009727055.1. Taxonomy (NCBI): domain Eukaryota; kingdom Viridiplantae; phylum Streptophyta; class Magnoliopsida; order Cucurbitales; family Cucurbitaceae; genus Benincasa; species Benincasa hispida. The sequence goes on from NC_052350.1 coordinate 37,279,764, forward strand.
AAGAAATAGTAAACAACGTAACATAGAGTGAATTTCAAATAATATTACAATCAATTAATCGAATGTTATAAATAGTTGTAAACGTCATTATTATTTTTGGAGTCCAAAACATGGATAGTCCACTTCACTGAATTTAAGTTAGAGGGTCAAACAATCCCTTTGAGTTAATTACGTATGAGGGTAAAAAGGGTTCATTAGAGAGGCATCTGTAAAGGAAAGTTGATCATTTATTGTGGGATGATCCTAACCTAAAGTTCAATTTGTAAGAGGAAATTAAAGCTGGCACCTTTGAGCTAGTAATTTAAATGGAATAAACAAGAGGTTGTACAAACACTAAAAATTAATTCATGAGCTTAACTTTAGATTTAATAAAACAGGGCATAACAAATTCAAGAATATTTCTTTGTACGTCTCTTTGGCATGTTCCCAATTAACCTCAGCTTTATTTTCAATTTAATCTTTTTTATATATATAGCACAAAGTACAAAAGTTAGAATATATTGTTAATACATACCAAAACATTTTGCTCCATAATCCATAAACTTAATGCTCTTTGTAGCAAAATACCTTCTAATAATAAGAAGAAATGGAAAACTTTTCCCATTCTTGTCTAAAGGTAAGTTTTTCAGATTTTGAAAACATTAATTTTACCATAATTTTCAAATGTATGTCAGAATTCTTATATATTTTTTAAAAACTAAAGTAGCATATTTTTCATTATACCTTTACAACAAGGCATGTGAGAAGATATTGTAGCTTGGTTTTCATTTGGCATCTTATTATTCTTATAATAAATTTGAAAAATGGATTGCTATATGTACATACAAATATATATATATATATAATATAATATACTTTCTTTTGGGGTATTTTTCTAATTCTACTTTTGAAAAAACTATTCCCTAACAGCTTCAGAACAAGTTAAATGAATGAAATAATATTTCACAAAAGAGAACCTGAAGGACATTGGTTATAGAAGATGGATGGCCAAAAATAAAACCAGCTAAAAAGAAAAAAAAAACAAAAAATTAGATGGAAAAAATAGGGCATCTAGAATTTGTGCAAGGAAAAAAAATATATATAAATGTGATTACTGGGTATAGAGGCAAACCTGGTTGGCAAAGCAGCTAATTTTTTGATGCCTCAGCAGATTTTGGCAGAGAAGTCCCATGATCACCAAGTTTTATGGAATCAGAATATGTCTAATGTTTGATTCTTGCTTGCAAACTTGTAATGATTTTTGTTCCTTTTTTCTTTTTCTTTTCAAGTTGGGGATTCAATTGATTTGAAAGGCGATTTTTTTTTTTTTAATAGTTTGTAATTTCTAACACAGAATATATATGAAATAGTAAACAAAGGAAAGAGAAAGTAATCCAAATGAGTGGTTAGTAATATTAATGGGTAACAAAAATGACGTTTTCAGGCATGTTCGAATTATTAGGAGAGCAAACGAAGTCCACGTTGGTTAGAGAACGAAATGATCATTGGTATATAAGTGAGAACAATTATTTCTATTATTATAAAACCTTTTGAGGTGAAATTAAAAGCAAATATCATTGAAGAGATATGTGGAGATTCATTGTCTTTATCACGAACATTACAACCTTTTTGCATTGATGTTATGTTTAATTTAAAATTTTCACCTAAATGCTTAAGTTAATGGATTATAATGTAAATTTAATAATTAATATGCATTCTTAGGGTTAAAATACCATTTTGTTCTCTATTCTTTGCGCTTTGTATCATTTTAGTGTATATACTTTCGAATGTCCAAATATAGTCGTTCTACTTTTAATAAATCCTTAAGTATAGACACTCATAAACAGTGACACATCTCTATATTTTAACAATGGTTTTTTAAATTCATGAGAACTAATAGAATTTAGGTCGAGAAAGATAGCTCTTTTATATATATTATATTTGATTGACGGAAGACCTTAGCAACTTGAGTATTTATTGACTATGAATTTGGTAATATTATGTTCAATATAATGTCTCATCTAAATTGTGAACCGTATAGATGTATAAAAATACTACTAGACAGATATTTAGAACTCGAGTTAATATATTTGCCTTTAGAACTTTTCTGTAGATGTGGAGTTGATGAAGCCCTCAAATTCTTAAGCATTTTATGTAATGCTCAATGTTTTTTTTTTTTTTTTTTGGAAAATTACTCAATCAATGTGACTTGATTTATGACTCTGATTGGTCCATTGTGTGATTAATATAGATATGATAAACTTTATAAAAGTTGGCTTTCAATGGCTGAAATTGATACCATATGGTTTAGGAATATATGCAATACCACATAACCCTATAACCAAAATGAAGGCCCTCCCACTCTAATGGATGCAAAAATCTTAACTTTAACTTTACCTTTAGCGGAGTACTGAACATACACCTCTCAACACGTGCCTTGCACGCTTCTCAAGATATATTTTTATGCAAAATGTTTATTATATAACTACTTTTTTATTCTCTTTAGAATCATGTTTCAAGTGCTTAAAAAAATATTTTCAAATAAAAAAAAAAACATGTTTTAATATTTAAAAGGTCAATCTATATAGACTTTTTATCTTATACAGATAGTGTGGTTCTCTATCTTATTCAAATCTAATATTCTATTTAGACTGTACCTAATTCTATGCATACCCTTTCTTTTACTTAATAAAAAAATAATAATAATTTAATTTATAAAAAAAAAAGTTGTCACATAGCAGATATTTATTGGGATGTTGTTTGAGCTACACAAGATTGGGTATAGCCGAGAGTACCCAATTTTTTTTTTTAATTCTCAACATACGATAGTGTTCATTAGACTTGCATCAAATTTTTTTAATTGATATTTAGATTTTATGAGCTTTGATAAATATAAGATACATTTCAAAATCCATTAATATCTTACAAGAAGTCTCTGTAATTAGTCAAAAACACTCTTTACCACTATCTTCAATTTTAACAAAATACTACTATTTAGAAACAACCCCTTTAAAGAAGACATGTCAAACACACATTTTAGAGAAGTGAATGGATGACAACAATCTTCAAGTTGGAGTACATTTTCAAACAACTGTCAATAACATTTCATTTGGTTACTTTTACAATTGACAGTACCCAAAAAAAAAAAAAAGTATTGACAACATAATATTTTATGTCATTATATATAATAGATATGCTCCAACACACATCCCACAAAGCCATTGAATTGTCAACAATTGTTCTTTCTCTCTAGCTCCCTTTTTTCTCTCTTTTAAGCAATGGAAATGGGGTGTGATGAAAAAGTAGGGGTAATGAAGAGAGGGTTTCTATGGATGAAGAGTTTAGTTGAAAAATTAGTGGAAATTGGAAGCAAGACAAAAGCTTTGGGGAAAGATGACCCAAGAAGGGTTATTCATGCACTAAAATTAGGGTTTACACTCACAATTGTCTCATTATTTTACTATTACAAACCACTTTATGACAACTTTGGAGTTTCTGCAATGTGGGCTGTCATGACTGTTGTTGTTGTTTTTGAATTCTCAGTAGGTATGATTACGTTTTTTTTTTTTTAAGGTAACTTTTGGCTTTTTGACTCTCTTCTCTTGTTGTTGTCTTTGAATTTTCAATGAGTGTTTATCACTTTTTTACACTTCTTTTTACCCACCATCTATGAATAAAGTTAATTAGCCATGTGGCCACATTGTTTTTTAACTTACCCAAGGAAAATAAAATTCAGGAATCTTCAAGTTTTATTTGCTTTGGAACTAGTTAGCACAAGTAAGTTTTAACTTTATACACATTCTTTAAGGAAAAAAAAAAGACACTATTAATAAAAACAAACTATTTATGGTTAGAAGTGTTTTTAAAAATAAGTGATTTTATAATAATTAAAATCACTTTTTTTATATTCAAATATAACTCCAAAACATGCAAAATTTTTCGTTACAATAATGAATTTGAATGATGAAATGTATATTTTTGGAACGATTTAAAATTAAGCAAAAATGGTTTTAACTGTTTGAAAAAGTACTATCAAATATGTCGTTTTATCTAAAACACACTTGATATTTGAAATGCAATATAATGTTCATGAAGCATTAGAATGCAATAAATGTTTTTAAATAATTTTAAACTTATTTTAAGTGAATAGTAGCATGAGAAATATGAGTTTTATGCATATATTCTAATGAGGCATTGCATATTATGATTCAAAATTTTCAGGGGCAACCCTGGGAAAAGGGTTGAATAGGGCAGTTGCAACATTGCTTGCTGGTGGTTTAGGAGTTGGAACTCATCACTTGGCTGCCTTATCTGGACATGTTGGCCAGCCAATCATTACCAGTATCTTTGTCTTTTTAATAGGTAAAGTATATTTAATTTCTTTGTAATTTAAATTTTTATAAAATCAACTTTGAAGATTATGTATGTTTCGATTCAAGTTTTTAAAATCTAACTTTTTAATCCCAAGGTTTATTAATGTATATATTTTTTTTTTTTTATCACAATGATGTGGCATTTTTAAATTAGAAAAATTATTTAAAAACTTCTCTCTTCTTTTCTGTCTTAATTTTCTTTCCTCTCCCCCACTGCAAAAAAGTGACTTCATATTTTCAAACTTTCCTCATATCAGTTTCCTATTAAACAATGACCTGCAAAAGTTTTGTTTATTATAATTTTTTAAATTTATTGAAAATATTTTAAAAAATAACAAAATATCATTGTCTATCAATTATAATGAACATCTATTAATGTATACTAATAGACGATAATATTTTACTATATTTGTAAATAAGTTGATCCACATCATATTTGAAACTTTCCTTTTAGTAAATAATTTATTTAATTTATCACTTTTTCAATAACTATTGATGAACAGAGGATGAGAGAGAAAGAAGAAGAAGAAGAAGAAGGGGATTGGAAGATAGCAAGTAGGGGAGAGAGGATAGAGAACTTTTTTTAATTATTTTTCTAATTTAAAATGTCATTTCATATTAAAATAATAAAAAACTACTTTATTAACATACTGTTAAAAGTTCACTAGAAAATATACTTTGAAAATAATCATACATCAAATATATTATTAGTTTTTTTTAGGGAGGATTTTGACTAAGGAGTATGATGAATATATTTATTGGAGTATAAGATTATATTAAAAAATTAATGACATGCCTTTTTAAAGTGTATATACGATTGTAAGTGTTTTATTTTTTTAAAAAAATTGTCGTGTGTTTTTGAGAAATTTTGTAAAGAGTAGTGGTGAAAAGTATTTTTCACAAATTGAAAGTGTTCTTTTACTAACTTTTGATAATTATTAGTTGTTTGAAAAATAATTCTAAAATCAGATAAAAAAAAAAAACTGACTTTAAAGTGTGTTTTTAGAATAAATGTTTAACTATTTCAATTGTTCTTATATAATAAGAAGTTAGAAACTTTTTTTTTTTTTTAATTTCTTAAAAGGCATGTGCCAATTCATAGTAAAAGTTTTATTGATTTTAATTTGATTTTTAAAGTAAAAATGTTTCAATATATATATCCATCAAAACTTTCTATTTTATCAGAAAAGTAATTCCATTTTGGGTATTTAGGGAATTTCATTGATTTTGAAAAACCCCAATCCTTGATCCACCCCATTATTTCACAAAACCCACTTCCCTCCTACCAAAAAATTTACCATTCATATACTGTTTTATCTTATTCAAACTCTACTATCTATCTAATACAATCAACCAATACTAGTAAAAAAAAAGGCAATTAATGCTTGAAATGATAGACAACTTTTCTACTGTATAGAAAAATGAACCAAAATATTCATAAATAATAATAAAATATCATAATATATTTGTGATAGACTGCGATAAACAACGATAGATTACTATTTGTGTCTATCCTTTTAACAATTTTATCATTTAAAATAATTTTTCACTTTTGAAGGGGATAATTTAACCCAACCTTAAGGATTAAATGAAATTTATAAAACCAATGACACGATTAAAGTAAAAAAAAAAAAAAAACATACAAAGGAGTTTATAGAAAAGAATAAACAAAATTAGATGTGAAATTAAATGCATTAGTTCCTTAATTAATATAATTTAAAATCACATCAACCCAAAAGCAGGGTCGTTTGTGATAATAATTTGATTATTGGTTTTTAATGTTGAAAAAATTATCATATAAAATTTTGTTTCTATTAAGTTTCTTTGGTTTGTTATTCACTTTTCACAAATGTTTTCAAAAACCAAATCAAAATTCAAAAACTAAATGGAAGTACTTTAAAAAAAAAAATATATTATTGTTTTAAGAATTTGACTACAATTTTCCAATTGTTTCTTTAAGAAATATGAAAACCATGGTATGAAATTTAGAAGAAAACAAGCATAACTTATGAAAAACAGAAAACTAAAAGAAAAATCGTTATTGAAAAAAAAAATGTTTTAAATACCCAACTATTGAAAATATTTTCAAATATAACAAAATATCACAGTCTATCAGTGTCTATCAATGTCTATTAGTATCTATCAGTGATAGACAGTGACATCTTGCTATATTTATAAATATTTTGATTTATTTTTCTATATTTGAAAACATCTCTAAAAAAAATTAGAGCTTTAAGTTGACCGGGATTATAATAAAATTTAATTATACCAATACTTTAACATGGATAAACTCAATCACAATGTTACGAATGATTTTATTCTGGTGTTGAACAGCCTGTACATTGACGTTTATGAGGTTCTTTCCAAGCATCAAAGCAAAATATGATTATGGAATGATGATCTCCATTTTAACATTCTCAATGGTATCAATATCTGGGCTTCAAGATGATGAAGTCTTTTTGCTTCTTGAGAAGAGGGTTTCAACAATCTTCCTTGGTGTCTGTGTTTGTGTTGTCATTTCCATTTCTGTTTTCCCATTTTGGGCTGGTGAAGATCTCCACAATCGCATTGCTCTCAACATTGAAAACCTAGCACTCTTCTTTGAAGGTATACATTTATATTTATATTTACAAACTGTACTCTTAAGTGTTATTTTATATAGTTATTACCATTGTTCTATAAAACTTCATGACTATTATAATAGTATAGGTGTATGATGACGGATTATAAATCGTATGTCATCTTAAATAATAAACAATATAGGGTTGAAACTTATTTGCTTTTGAAATGGACTAGAAGTAACTCTTAACTTACTAAAGATAATTAGATTAACTTACTTTTCCGTAAATTGGAGAGCTATTTTCGAGCATGCTCAAACATAAAATGTAAGAAAATTCAACACCCAAGTTAAATAGTTAATTTGTTTTAAGTTATTTGGAGTCGGGAAAGAACAAATTTGAAAACAACTCATATATTTTTTCTTTTATATAGATATTTTCATTCCTCCCCCACTCCCTATTTGTCCAATTCTTGCAATGATCCAACAACCAAACAAGACTCAAAACTTCGAGTTAGTATAAAATTAAATCCCATCAAGTCCGACTAAGAAACAAAGGAATATCAACTTTGATCTTGGAGAATCTTATCAACCGTCCACAACAAATAAACTAATTTGAACTCCGTTCATTTATCATGCTTCGAAACTTCACCCAACTAAACAAAAATATTCTTAGAGAACTATATATTACAGGACATCAATACACAATAGAAGAAACTAATTATGATAATTAAAAGAAAAATGATAATTGTTTTAAATAGTAAAACTATTGATAATATTTTCAAGTATAACCAAATGCCACTCATTATCGCAGTCTATCACTGATAGATAGTGACGTTTTGTTATATTTATAAATAATTTAACTCATTTTCCTTTATTTGAAAACAACCCGAATAAAAAAATGGAGGGGTTTTTTCTTTATATATTTGATTAAATTGTCTTGTGTAGAAACTATTAAAAAAGATTTTGCAATATTTTGACAGGATATGGATCAGAATACTTCAAAACGTCACAAGATAGAGAGGCCAACAAAGACGAAAAACTTATTCAAGCATATAAAAGTGTTCTCAAATCAAGTGGCATTGAAGATACATTGGTATATATGCTTCTCTCTCTCTCATTTTTTTATTAATTCAACAATTATGAGAGTGAATGTTACCATTCACATTTGGAATTGTAATTGGTGTCATATCCATTGAAGTTTATGTTTGGATCTTCCTATTCGGAATCTTTATTTTATTGAAAAAATACAATTTTCGTCACTCGATTTTGGTCTTATTTCTGTTTGGTTTTTAGATTTCAAAATACAGTTTTAATCCTTAAGTTTTAAGTTCAATTTTAATTTAGTCCATAATGTTACACTTTAATTAGTCATTAAGTTTTGAGTTTTGTTTAAATTTGGTCTCTATGTTTTAAGATTTTTACTTTGAAACTTGTTTCCTAACTTTTCACTAAATAATCACTTTCAATTTTGACATCAATGTCTATTTATTAATTGATAATAAGTGTGAAGTGAAATTTTAAAATTATTTTTAATAGAGATGGAAAAGATAGTGAAATTTAATTAATTATAATTATTTAGAGTGAAATTTAGTTAACTATAATTATTTTATTTCTGTTAATTATAATTAATAAACGTTAACACTAATTATTAAAAGTGAATATTTAGTGAAAAATAGATCGAAGGTTAAAAGTGTAAATCTTAAAATCTATGGATCAAATTGAAATAAAATTCATATCTATAAGAGTAAAATGTAATATTTTAAAACTTAAGGATTAAATTAAAATCAAATTCAAAACTTTAGAACTAAAAGTATAATATTTTGAAATCTAGGAACGATACTAGAAGAAAAGGATATATATGTCAAAATTTTATATATATTTGTGATAATGACACTTTTTACAGTATAATTTTGCAAGGTGGGAGCCTGGCCATGGATGTTTCCAATTTCGTCACCCATGGAAGCAATACCTTAAAATCGGAGCCCTAACTCATCAATGTGCCTTCAGAATTGATGCCCTTCATCGCAATCTCTCTTCTTCTAATTTCCAAGTAATATTCTCTAGCTTCTCTTATAGATTCTCGTTAAAATATCATTTTGGTCCTTATTTTAGGGTTGTCTTTCATAATCTCAATAAATTTTTAAAATAGTCCATATGTTCTTAAATGGTATTCAGTTTATCCTTTTTATTTTCTTTAAAAATTAAAATTTTTAGACCCTTAACATCAATAGATAACAATTTAGTCCTTGAACTTTAATTGGTCATATGATTTAGTTCTTGTACTCCAAAATTTGTAACGATTTAATCTTTATCCTAAAACTTTTCATCAGATTTTAAGTGTCAAATTTTATTATGCAACGCCTTAGTATCTTTATAGCTTATAAATAAATTTGATTACCGATTAGTTTATCAATCTGCATGTAGAATAAGTTGTATTAAACCATACTAATGTTTTTCATGACGAGTTAAATTGATTCTTATTATAGCTCATGAACTAAATTGTCACAAATTTGATAAGGGCTAAATCATTACCAACTAAAGTTTAAGGACTAATTTATTACTTTCATAAAAATAACAAATTATAAGCCACCAAAAGGAATTCCAACGATATATAATCTTCCTAAGCCACCAAAAGGCCATTCTTTTCTTCTAAGAATTGCCATTAATTAGTCTAAGGTTTATGGATAAACCGTTAAATCATCAATTAATCTAAAATCTTATGTTGATCAATGCAAGTAAATTTAATATTTTATCAACACTTTTTTCTCCATTTGTGGGCTTGAAAATTTGTTGAAATCCCAACCAATAGAATCTAATATTAATCAAGAAAGAAATGACTCTGCAAGAGTTTGAATTCAGTACTCTATATGCTTTAATAATATATTAAATCACTAATCAACTCAAAAGCTTTGATGGTTTAGGGTTTAAATTTAATACTATATCAACACCATAATCCAAAATCCGTTATCATTCTTTCTAAGCCACCAAAAAGGTTTTTTTCCCTCTAAAAATCACCATCAATTGTTGTGATGTTGTAGGTTTCACAAGAGATTAGAAGAGAAATCCAAGAATCATGCATGGAGATGAGTATAGAATCAGGGAAAGCACTAAGGCAGCTGGTTTCATCCATAAGAGAAATGACTCAACCAACTCAAGCAGAAATTCACACACACAACTCAAAAGCAGCTGCCAAAAAGCTCAAAGCCTCACTTAGATCATCACGCTTGTGGGAACATTGTGATCCCTTGACACTCATCCCAGCAGCCACCATCGGTTCGCTGCTCATTGACGTTGTCGATTGTACTGAGAAAATTGCAGAGGCTGTTCAAGAACTTGCATCTTTGGCACATTTCAATAGTGCCAAACCTGGTGTGGTGTCTTTGGAGAAATCAGAGGCAGTTATACAAATTGAAAAGGAAAAAGTGCAGCCTAATATTGGTATTTCTTTTGTTACAATACCAATCAGTACAGGGTGAAATTGAAAGTGTAATTATATTGAAATGAAGCTAACAAATAATCATCTTTGGTTTTTACTTTTTATGATTGTAGTAAAAGCTGAGGTTGATATTGTAGGTTGATCTTCAAAGAGCTTATTTTGGGTAGTTTTATAACAGTGATCCAAAATAAACATCATATTATTTATATTTTCAGTTAAGAAGTAGATTGTTGTGATAGTTATATATTTATAAAACACAACAGATAGATTCCTGCTTAGGGTGTGCTGTAAATGTTGAACTAATAAGGGTAGGATTTTTTAAACTTGAGATGATTAACCCATTGTCATTAAATTTTAATGGGAGTTAAGTTGGAGCTTTTTGTTTTTCTTGTAATTTTTTTTCTTTTGGCCAAACTGCCAATTGATCTAGGGATCAATGTGACAAATTGATATGGATTTATGATAGGAACCATCTGACAAACAAAGAATAAAAAATAAGAAAAAGATTGGCGTGTAGCTAATGAAAATTGATACTTGTTGGGAATTTATACTAACATATAAACTAAATGTAGAAACTAAATTATATCTAAACTTCTCACTTCCATAGGTTAGAGTCAAAAATATTATCTATAAAAATATATTGATTCCTCCCAAACTCGGGACTATGTCATTTTGCAACCGTAGCTTCTATTATTATGGAGATTGTAAAAAGTTGTAAACTTATGCTACAAATCTCTTCTAAATAATCCAACACGAACTATTTGATTCTCTATAGTTATTTAGAATTAACAATAAAGAAGCATATGAACCCTACCAAATCAGAAAGTAATTTTTCGTTCTACCGCAGAGAAAGCTTCTATCGTTTCTCTTCTATTAATTTGCTAAGAGTGTTGTTCTTCACACATCAAAAACAAAAGACATATATATATAATTTGCAGAGTGACCTAAAGCCCAAGTGGGCCTTCGATGCAATGGCCCAATTTGAAGATGCACATGGCTTCATCATGAATTTTAATTCTTTCATTTTTGACTGACTGATATCAAATATATATAATCCACAATTCTAATAGTACTGCTGATAATCATATATATCGATATGTTCACCAAGCCAGTTCTACATGGCAAGTTTCAACATTATTGCTTGTACTTTGCTAAATGTTTTAAGTTGTTAATGATCCCTATGAAATATTATAAGGCAGGAAAAAAGTTGGGTACATCTAATAAATTTTGGAAAATTGCACAAACTACCCCTAAAGTATGAGGTTTGTTACAATTACACCCTTAATTTTTTAATTTGATCAATCACCTCCCCTAGACTTTGTAAAGTATTATAATCAACCCCTTAGTTTAAAATTGGGTGACTCACATATGTAGGAGAAGGATAAATTTGTCATAAAAAACATGTTCATTTATCCGGTTGAACGTTACAAGAAATCAAAGAGGAAGAGGAAAAGGTGACATATTTAGTGAAAAGAGAGAAGTGAAGATACTTTCTCTTTTAAGAACCAAACCCTTTTGTTTTGATGTACTCATTTCTTCTACATGGAGGCACATGCATATTCCTGTTTTGCATGGACTCTTTTATGGCAGAGAACATGAGTTTCACCACCAACTTCATCTCTTCCAATTTTTTTGTTGAAAATCTTTGGAAATATGCTGAGTAATGTTATGTATTTATTGGTTAGATGGCCAATTTCAAATTCTCTACTATTTCTATAATGTATCAGTTTCCACCAAAATTGACGTCGATATACTCATGGTCACCTACCAAAAATGATTGGAGTTTTTCCATCTTCGATTTGCATAGACCTGCTTGCATTCAACGAATAATGAATTAAACTACTGTTTGAATTTCTTTTCAATATTCCTCTCGTTCTTCCTAAAATTCAAAATCTCCCTATATTTCAGCTTCAACGAAGTCGAATTCCCATCCTTCAAGCGGCCATTCTCATACCCAAATTCAAAGAAATTTGACCGATTTAATTCTCTGTTGGTGAAGAAGATCTGTGTTTGAATTGGTTGAGACCGTTGGGCATTTCTTCCATCATCATTAGAGCCTATATTTTACAACATTGTCTCGTGAGGAAGTATCTTCACTTCTCCCTCTTTTCACTAAATCGATCACCTTTTCCTCTTCTTCCTTGATTCCTCAGTAAAACTCATCAAGATGAATGAACATTTTTTTCTTATGACAAATGTTCCCTTGTGTGAGTCACCTAATTTTAACCTAAGGGGATGATTGTAATACTTTACAAAATCTAGGAGAGGTGATTGATCAAATTAAAAATTTAGGGATGTAATTGTAACAAACCTCATAATTTATGGATGGTTTGTACAATTTTCCAATAAATTGTATATTACATTTGGTGCACATTATTAGGGAAAAACGTCATACTTCTACCACAAGAATAGACATAAAATAATTGAGAAAGTAAAAGAAATTAAACAACAAAACTTAGAAACATGAGAACTTAATTACTTGATAAACTCCAAAACCAGAGAAAAATTAAACCAGAATCCACCATAAAGAAATCGAATATGTGAAAATGGTTTAGAATCACAAAAATTATCTCCTTGATTCCAATTATAAGATCACTCTTTCAAAACTTTTGTATCACTCACACCCTTTTTTTCCTTCTCTCAAACTAAAGAATACAAAAAGAAATTTAACTAAAGTGAGGAGTTTTTTGTACCGATGACCTTTTCGAGAGGATCCTTATGATTGATGACCCACCCCCATAAATGTATAAAATATATATACTCTTCTGTTTACATCATAATGCACTATCACTTTTTTTAAAATTTCGCGTAGGGATGGTCATGTGTATTGTAGCCCTAATGCGATGACCATCTTTATTGCTATTTTTATTTTTCTACTGTGTTAGGGAAAAATGTTAGGCTACGATAAATACAGTCATCCCGCAATAAGTTATAAAATACGATAGTGCGTTATGACGTAATAAAACGATTATATTTCATAAGTTTGTGAAGGATAGGTCATTAATGATAAAGGCCCTCCTAAAAGGGTCATCCGTACAAAAATCTTAAAGTTAGCACACCAAAACATAAGGTGTTTCCAACTGGGACGATTTGAAACTAAAGTCATATACTCTTTTTATAGTGTTTGGAACCCCTCACTTCCTTGAACTGTTTCAATGTGGGACAATTGCACTTATAATATTTTGCTAAAACCCACAAAATTCCACCTCAATAAGATATTTTGAAGAATCCACAACTTCTACTACAATCATCATGTTCATCAACAATCATAATTCTCAACTCAAAGAACTATAACCACTCCATCATAAGAGTAGACAACTTCGAAAGAAAACCTTCTAAGATTTTTTCTTCTAAGTCAGATGTCGATAAACACTCCTAAAATTTATGATGTATGCAAATTCCATCTACTTGTTTTTCTTAAAGTTCTTCAGTCATCGACATAACTTCCAGCATATAGCTTGCACAACCTCTAAGGTAATGCACATGTGCTATCCTATGGAACTACTAATATCATATCCTCTATCACGGTAAGTGAACATACCATAAAGATTAATATTATGTCTTTCTTTAGTGAATGTCACTATCTCCCCTAATGAGAAAGACTACGTCAAAATTTGATCGAGAGTACTTTGACGAATCTATTCTGTTAGGATAACCTTTACACTCCATTAGACAGAGCATCATCACCGCTCAACTCTTTAGGAACACCATTCCTCGGTCTTCAATTCCCTTAAAGCCCTTGTGTAACTCAAATTGTAATAACACATCCTTGACTTGCATTTGCCACAAGACAAAGATGATCATGGCACCAAATTTTTTAACATCAAACTTTATTGGACTCATAAAGTTTGACTCATCTGATTTAGTTCTAGTAAATAAGCAAATAGTAAACAATCCACGTTATTGTAATATGTTTCAAAATTTCTTTTATGATGTGGATGTTCAGATAATGCTGCAACCACATAGCACATTCAAAAATAAATATGAATCCAGAGCTTGGTCGAGCGAATTTTGTAGCCTAAATCTAGATCAAATAATTAAACCGTTTAGTAGTGGTAGCATGGATCCAATGCAAGGAGCCGTTAAATTTGTTTTGATGTAAGGAAATTTAAATAACATAAAATAAAAGCACAAATTAAAGGTTTAGTAAATTATATGAGAAGGCCTAATTTGGATTGTATAGAATTTTCCCTTTTCAAAATATTTGATCATTGAGTTCTCATTACCAAAATTAATTAATTGCTTACTCCTAACCAATTCAATTAAAAAAAAAACTAATTAAATTGTCATAAACAACTAACTAGTCCAATTCGAAAAGATGAAAAACATGCATATTTAAATTATCCTAATTTCATTAAGATTTAGGGAGTGTTAGATGAAATATTTAACCTTCAAGTGCTTAATTAAATATTCGTTTGGTTCAATTCTAAGTTGGTTAGAACAATACTAATCTCAATCAATTTGTAGGCCAACCTAACCTATCGCTTTCTGTGGATCAACATACAATCAAGTATCACAAATTGAACGTTAGTCAAAAGCAATATCATATAAACCCCAATCCCCAATATCATACAATCCCAAGTAGGATGAGCATGAGGCGCGCGCATAGGAAAACAGCGTGGGTGCTAGTGGGCATGGCATGTGGGCAGGGTAGGCATGCCGTGCGCTCAAGGAAGCATTAAGTGGGCATGGGATGTGCTCGTGGGCAGTGTTGGGAGAGCATGGGGTGACCGCGTGGTGGGGTTGAATAGGTGTGGGGCATGGTATACCCGTGGGATAGGGCAAGGTGGGCATAGGGCACACACACAAGGGGTCTGGTTGGGCATGGGGCACACACACAAACGTGTTGGATAGGCATGGGGTTTGTACACAAGCAAGCAGAGCGGGCATGACTGGACATGGAGTGCACATTGATCAGGATAATATTCCATTAAACACATAATTGAATCCAACAAATACACGAATTTGGTTAAAAAAAACTCATAAATACATGAAAATTAGGAAAACTCCTAAAACCCAAAGCTAGAAAGTATTACTTACCCTATAATTGACATGTCGATCAATGGGTTTGATTTTGATTATATCTATTGGGTAGAAATAAGAGAAAAATAGAGAGAAACGGAATTCTAATCGGCAGAAATCGAAGAGTCCTTGACCTAGGCAACTAAAATTAGTATTTATAAAATCGTGATAGCGACGCGACGCTGGATGGAAATTCGCGCGCGTCCAAACATTAAAGCGTCGTCGTACTCTAAGACAATGTCATGCTACCGTGTGTTTTTCATGAAATCGAGTATTCTGACTTTTTCAGGGCAAGCACGATGCCATAGAGCCTCGCAATGCCGTGAAGGTAGGGACAAAATTGTAATTCTTCGTTCTTCCTTTTCAGTTGAAGCAATTCAACTTCATTTTAACGTGTTTTAACTCCATTTTGTCACTAACGCTCGGTTCTATCTTTAATTTTCTCGAAACCTATAAAATAAAAAATAGACATGTAAAATCCAAGAATAATCCCAAATTAAGTGAGACAAGATAGCACATTTTCCCAACTTAATTCCTTATCATCCTCGAGCAAGGTAGTATAAAAGCACACAATCATACACATATATGTTCGCTCCAATTGCCTGGTTCGTTACTCCAGTTTCAATAGTCCTCTAAGATTTAACTTGTATTCAATACTGTAATCAATTCATAATCAATCAATGAAGCACAATTTAAAACTAATTCTAAACTTATTCATGCAAAAGTGAGTTTAATGCCCTTCTAATAAAGTTTAAGCATCTTGGAATAGCATTAAATGGCTCTCAATTGTTTTTCCTTTACACTGGCTTAAACACGAGCTATCAAGCATCAAAATAATAAAAATGGCAATATGTTAATTAAGGTATATGAAAATTTAATTATAGGGATCCCTAGACTTGCATTTATTTTACCTCGGGGTACTAGCTTTCACACATCCCTATAGGGAACTATACTCATTATTTTCTCGCGAGTGTTCTTCCTACTCCTAGTCATGTATAACACTACAAGTTTGAATTTTTCTTTCACATAATATTTTCTTTTCCGTACAACATTTTTTCTATTTACAATTTTTTTTTTCAAACAGACAAATAAATCATTTTTACTCCTCAGTATTACATTACAACCTATCATGCAAGACACTATCTAATCAGTAGGGTCTATTGGAGTGACAACAAAAATACAAGCTAAGCAAAAATAATTCTGAGCATAAAAGACCTAATGCAGGCAGACAAAGAAGTTAAATGTGCATGAAAAATAAGAAATTTTTTTTAAAAAAGACTAAAAACATGATTATTCATCTCAAACATCATTTCATACAAATTAAAATCACAAGGAAGTGCGTTATCAACTAGTAATAACGAACCAAGCAAAATATGAGTAAACATACAATTAAGCACACAAATAGAATAGACTGAGCTCAAATGCTCAAGGGCTCCAAGCCAGAATATAGACATCCCCCGCCCTCAACTTAAAATCTAACATTGTCCCTAATGTGATAAAGAATTAAAAACAAGGGACAAAATAAAAAGGAAACAGAAATCTTCCCTGAAACTTTGACACACTAGATGGTGGTGAAATCTGGCTCATTGAAAATAATTCTCTCTATCTTATCATGGGTAACAAAAAACCTTAAATAAATAAAAATTGAAACAATTAAGCTCAATCAAAAATAAAAATAAGTAATAGAAACCTATACTAAGAAAGCAATAAAATTGTAAATCTTGGTTGCCTCCAAGTAGCACAATTGTTTAAGGTCATTATGCTCGACCCAACTCGGCTTTAACAACCATATTCATCATAAACTGTCGGGTCACCATCTCCCACCCCCAACATAGAAGGTGGCCACTGTCCTGAAAAAGATAAGCACTTAAATATGAAGGATTAGTTGGAGTAGAATTATCAATCATAAGAATTTTTTTCAATTTTCTCTCCCTGTTCAATTTGTAGGGACCTTTATCCATATCAATAAAAACCTTACTTGTTTTAAGAAAGGGACTCCATAATAAAATAGATAAATCAGAGGTAGAAGAAGAAGTATTCACATCTAGAACGTAAAAATGAGTAGGAAAATACATGCCATTAGCTCAAATAAGCATATTTTTAACTAATCCTAATGGCCTAACTAGAGAGTGATCAGCCAATCGCACCTAAATGTCGAAAGGGTGTAGGATATGAAACTGAAAATCATAGCAAACACAAGAAGGCATGACATCTATAACTGACCTAAATCTAACGCAACATATTCATCCCATATGAAACTTAATGGCTGTAGGCCCCCCTAAAAATTAAACGTATTGAAAATGATGTTACTGCATGGATCGAAATTCAAAATTCCCTCGTTTTCATCCATTAAATAATATTTAAGTACTTGAAATCATCCTCATCTTATGCCCTGGGCGACACACGTGCTACAATGGCCAGGATAAGATTCAAAAGGTCCGTTGAGCGCCTCATGGCTATGTCATAATAGATTCGAACACCTGTCCCGAATCAACTTCCAGATCATAATTGCTCTAGTGAATAACTAAATAAAAATAAATAAATAGATGAGAGATAGCAGTTTCTCTATTTATTTGATTGAAGTAGTGCCTATCAAACAGGGAACAAAAAACATACCTAGATCATCATGCTTAATAGGAAGATTGTCTGGCAAAGTTGTCTCTTGTTTGACCACCTCTTCTTTCTTTTCCTGGGCAGGACCTCAACCCAGACTCTCTTGCCCTTTCCAATAAGGCTCTTATCACTATAAGACTGCATAGAGTGCTGATGTTGATTGTCAAAGTTAAAACTTGAAGATGCATGTTAGACGACTTATAGTGAAAATAGGATAGCAATATCTTGAAGTATGATCTATTGGAGTCCCTCTTTGAGTCTCCCAAATCATAAGCACGTAGTGGCTTTAATTTAGGAACTTTAACTAAATGTAGGAATGAGTTGAGTGTATTTGATTATAACCTCGAAGGGCCCCACCGATTAGAGGATCGATATGCATGATAGTTTGTAATGTTAGACTAAGAGGAAAAGAAAAGAATATTATGATTGCCTTTGAAAAATAGTGTACACTCATGTGCTTAAAAGAAATATCATTTTTATTACGAAAACTTGTAATGTGTATGCAAGAATGGGAGTTAAAAAGAGTCGCCATTGTTGTGATTAGTTAGGACACCTGAGAGTTGACTAGGTACGGTTCCTTGTAATGAACGTATGAAAGCTAGTGCCCCTATGTAAAATGATGCAAGTTTAGGACCCGATATTATAATCAAGGCACCTTAGTGGACACATCACTTTCTTGACATATGTGGATATTAGATGATTAGTGCATGAGCCAGAGTAGGGGGAAAACTGGAGAAGCTTTCTTAAACTTAACTTTAGTTATTGTGTTTTGTATTAAATGTAATTTGCACACACACACACATTGGAGATGATTAGATTTGGCCATGAATGAGCATAATGATAGACTTGTTTGAACGTTTTTACTTGAGTCTTTAGCTAGCTATTCTTTGAGGCATGAGTCACTTGCACACTTATTTAGAACTTCTCTAGCAAAGTCCTAAGTTTAAGGTGGTGAAATGCACACAAAAGGTGCATTATTTGTCTTAGATTTAGGATGGTTTTTTATAGGATTTTATGAGATTTGATGTGTTTGCAACTAATTTTTAGATTTTATGTTCGGGAATTTATTTATACTCAAAATGAGCCAAAAAGGATCAAAATGTGCCTAAAGAAGTCGAATCGAGTAATGGATTGAAGAGAGTGAAGAGAAGAGAAGAAAAATGTCAAAGTCTAAGAGGCAAGCAGCGTAACGTATAGAGCTGCGACGTACCCCTTTACACTTGAAGGCAGTAACTACGATTAGACATCGCACCACAATGTTTCATTAGAGCCTTGCTATGCAAGGCTAACATTGCAATACTGTTATTGATGTTCGTTACAGTGGGGAAAAATCAAACCAGCATTGCAACGCCAGCTTTCCTAAAATAAAAATTCTTGCATTTTTTGAAAGATCTTGGGCTCCAAGTTTGCTTCATCTATATATTGGGATGCTCTCAGCATTTTTGGGGTTGATGGAGGACGAAAAGCCCGACCTAATTTTAGACATAAAGAGAGAGTTTATGCTAAAAAGTTAGAGAACTTGAGGGATATTTTGAAGGTTGTTCAAGTTCCTACGGTAACGATCAAAGCGACCTTGAAGAATTCAAGAGATCAAAAAAGTCTTCAAGAGGACACTTCTTCGATTTCTTTTTCTTTCTCTAAATCTTATGCTTGAACCGATATATGAAAATATGTTTGTGCAAGCTATGGACGGCTAAATTTTCTTGTTTTAGGGTGTTGAAAAAGTTGTTATGAATTTAGATTAAATTAGTCCTTTTCATGGATGTTTGTTGAACTTGTTGTTTTTGAATGATTGATAGCTCTCAAAAAGAGCTATTATTCTTAGCTTAATTTAGGCTCGTTAATGGATTTTATATGTTTATTGTCTTACTTTGTAGGTATCATGCACCGAGGAGGAAGAACCAAGAAATCAGAGTCAGAACTAATTTGAAGTAATTTGGAGGTGATTTGAGCAGTCAGGCTTCAAAAGAGTGAAAATTATAAAACTGCCACTGTCACAGGGTTGCAACGCTAGCTTGACGCTTTACCCTGATACTCTAAGGTAGAATGTGCAGCATTGCAACACTATTTGCAGCATTGCAATACTCTAAAGTTGCACAACACCACAGCGTTGCGACACTACAATTTTTCCTATAAATACTCCCTCCCCCCCGCCGGCCCTAAGTCAATGGATGCCAAATTTAGGAGGCCAAATTGATGGAGGCTGAAGTAAAACTTCATCCTCCTTCCTTTTCCTTCAATTTTTAGTATCTTTAGGTTAGTTTTTATTTTATTTTTGAATTATGGACGTGTTTTGGATTGTATCCCATTGGTTTGTTTATGAATCGATGAGGTAATCTTTCGTTTAGTTCTTGGATCGAACATTCTTGTATTTTGGTGAGTTTTCTGTTCAATTTTTGTGCTTTAAATCAGAATTATGTTTTCTTGAATCTTGTTTAATTTAGAATTGCTTTTATGTGTTGGATTGACTCTCCTATCATGATCGCATGTCTTCGCTAGTTAAATTCAAGCTCGCATGCATCCTTGTAATCATCCATACTTTGAATTTACCCTTGTAGCACTAATTAAATGATCATTCTTAGGTTTATAGGCTAGTCTTGAATCTTTATATCGCACATTTCATCTAGATTTAAAGAATAAATTGATTATTTGAACATGGTTGCCCTGACACTTAATCAACATAGTTAAATCCTAAATCTTAATGCATGTGTTTCTAGTTTTTTATGGCCACTTGGGACCCAATTGAGTCTAGGAACATGTAAGTTAGTTGAGGCACGATCTTTCCAGCCTTAGTTATGAATTAGGATGCTCGATTGGTTCAGACTAATTGATTTTCGAGCTTGTAGAGATTAGTTAATTTGCATCGATTGGGTAGCTATACATGCATAATTCGTATGTTGGCTTAAAACAATAATTTAAATTACATTGAATGGTTGCTTGATCTGAGAACCACATGAATCCATTACCGTTTCATATATCCATTGCACTTTACTTTATCTTGCATGTTTTTAATTTAAAAGCAAAAACCAAACCCCTGTTTTTACTGTTTGTCTACAGTCAAATCTAACCCAAAAGAAATTAATTCTTCGCTTCCCTGTGGTTCGACCCCACACTTACCACTATTGCTATGTCTTTGTAGTGGTAGGAGTAGTTCAGTGATAATATAAATCTTATTTTGACCAGACTCGAAGCTTATTAACGACGTAAGTTTCGGGCCACATTTTAGTAGTAGTAGGAGTAGTTCAGTGATAATATAAATCTTATTTTGACCAGACTCGAAGCTTATTAACGACGTAGGTTTCGGGCCTTATTAGTCACACTTACGGAAAATTAGTAAACAAGTTAATTATTTCCTGTCTCTTATACACATCTAGATGTGTATAAGAGACAGGTGCAGGAGTGCCCCTACGATTATCAAGAACCCATCAGTTTCCAGCAGGATGACCTCTATTTCGAACATGAGGTTAGAGCTGAGCTTCAGCTGTCTCTTATACACATCTAGATGTGTATAACTCTAGTGAGTTTGTGCAGGAGTGCCCCTACGATTATCAAGAACCCATCAGTTTCCAGCAGGATGACCTCTATTTCGAACATGAGGTTAGAGCCGAGCTTCAGAGTCTGAGTGACCACATCGCTCAGATCACTGAATTAGTTAGGAGACTAGAGAAGTCTTGGGAATCATCTTTTGAGGATGCCAAGTTGAGCAGTGGAAATACTTGCATCGATGATTATGCAGAGCATCTGGTTCCTCGAATTTTTTATCAGGGTAAGACGTTGGATTACTTAATGTGTGAATATACTAATGATTTTTCTGAGTGTGCAGAAAATTATTCAGAGCCATCCTACGTCTGTGGCACTGAGGTCGACCCTGTTAGGAAATACGCATGGACCGATTCAGACGAAGATGCTTATCCTCTTCCATCCCAAGAACAAGTTTGTGAGGTTAAGTATGAGTATAGGCTTAATTTGGAAGAATCTCAGGTAAAAGAGTCAAAGGCTCCCAAGCCTCGTCCTGTTCTTTGTGCTGGTATTCCTCTTTTTTTTTTTTTATTTTGCTCACCTTCACCTCACAAGTCCGTCGAGTCAGTTGAGTCAGAGTCTTTCTTTCCAATTAAGTCAGTCCTTGAGTCTTTTGATTTTTCATTTTCCTTTTTTTCAAATAAAATTTAAAATCCAAAATTCAACCTGTCTGGTTCTCTTCAAAAGATGAAGAGTCTTATAGCCTTATCGAGCTATATCGACTAATCTAAGAAGAGACCAGATAAATACAAGAATTTCTTTGTACCTTGACAGGGGACGGGTGATAACGGATAGAAATACACGTTATTAAAGCTCAAATAAGTAAAACAATGAGAGAGTGCGACGGTAAAATAAACAATATCATGTCCAAAAGTGTTAAATTAAGAAAATTGCGATCGCATGCGCCCATCGCATAAAAGCAGTTAATTTATTTATTTTGTGTAGGAAAAATATGTTGGCGCAAGTAAAATTGTGGTCCAAGGAATTAAGTGTCCACGACTTGAAAGATTGCGATTGCAAAGTCATGCGATCGTATGCGATCATGAAAAGTTACTCAAGAAGGTGGCCGCATAAAGACTGCGCATCAAGGTGACAGCAAAATAAATCATGATGGGACGGAAATCTGATGACGGTCGAATCTGAATTTAGCTGACAAGCCGTTAAAGCTACACTGTAGCAAGTACACTCAACTTTCGGTGACCATTAATCGGCACATCAGAGCAGAAGATTTAATCACCGCCCATCATTGCAATCATTAGAGAGAAAGGCCGTTTCACCTTAAACTCTATAAATACCGAAGACCACCATTGTAACAGGGGTTAACAAGTTGAATTAGAGATATATCATATATAAGTTAAAAATCCGTTAGTCTGTTCACGTACATACTTAGAATTAAAAGATGGAGACGAGCTAGGAAACAAAGAACACGAAAGATCATTCCCGGATAGATCAAGAGACTACCGAAAATCGCTACAAAGGGAAAAAGAGACAACAATTACGAGAGCAAGAATATTCATCTGGACAGAGTTGGAGTGAAAAAGACAGTGTAAAAGGCCACGAGAAGCAAGCCATTGCTTACCGAGCTTCTTATCTTTAAATTCCATTTGTATTTTATATTTTGCACTTTACTTCTAGAAAATGGAAATCTCATTTCAATCTATGTTCAATCTCTCCACACTTTGCATGAGTAGCTAAATTCCCGAATGGGTTGAGAAGTACTTAGCTAACATGACCTAAGATTTACATTTTATGCGATCATCTTATCTTATATATGCGTCATTCACCCTTTAGAAATACTTGAGAGAGTAGTCTAAAGATAGAATCTAGACTTGAGAGAGTCAGATTAGAATCGAGGCTTGAGAGTCAGATTAGAACCGCACAAGCAAGAAATAGAAACTTAGACATAAGTTCTATCGCTATTTACACATCGCACACACCCTAGAAATAGGATATGATAGTATGCGGTCACCTTGTCTTATGTGTGCATCATTCATCATCGCATAGATAAGAATAGAGGCTTAGACATAAGTCCTATCGACTTTTTCGTATACATCGCATGCATCCTAGAAATAGGAGTTATGGCATTTGCATTGAGAAATGACGTGTTGTTATGTGTGTGTAGAATGATCACATAATTTGTGCATAATCTTAGGAAGTGTTAGGTAAACCCCTTCTCAACCCGTTCATCGTATACTCATTGTAACTCTTGATTTCATCAACTCTTCATTCGAACTCTATCGCATAGGAAATATTCTTAATCAAAACACCATCGAACTTACTTGTTTTCACCACCACAAGAGAATCAAATTAACTATAGCATATTTACTCAGTAGTTCCTATGTTCGACCCTGGACTTACCAGGAAACCTAGTGAGGCTTATACTTGGGTCTTATTAGGAAAACTTACATGTGCAACGCATAACACATCACCGCAAACTCACACCATAATCGCATCACAATTCACAACGCATCAAGTTTTTGGCGTCGTTGCCAGGGACTATGACAGTATATATTGCGCTAATAGTAAACCTTTTTTATTTTCTTTGCAGCTTTCGACCTCTGTGTACTGTCATTCCTTTGGTAAGGAAAGAAGCAGGTGTCGCATGAGCGAAAGACATGTTCCTGAGCCCAACTATGACCTAGAGATCGAAAGAATGTTCCAAAGAAGACAGAGAAACAACCACCGACAACAACAAGAGAGAAATCCCATAATGGCGGAATAACCGGAAGAAAGAGCCGCAAACGCGAAAAACATCATGGCAAAACCCATTCTCCTGGCGAACAACTGCAATAGACCTATCCGGGACTATGCGTCACCTAACCTCTTTAATTTCTCCCTAGGAATCATGAGGCCAACTTTGGATGAATCGAGGTTTGAGATGAAGCCGATTATGTTACAGATGATCCAGACAGCCGGACAGTTTGGTGGAAGGTGTGGCGAGGATCTGCACGTCCATCTCCGAAGTTTTATTGAAATCTGTAACACTTTTGTGTTCCCGAATATCTCTGTCGAGGAGGTTCGACTCACGCTTTTCCCATTTTCGTTATGCGATGAAACAAGGAAATGGGCATATTCTCTTGAACCAGGGTAGATAACGTCGTGGGAACTAGTTGTAGAGAAGTTCATAAAGAAATACTTCCCTCTTATAGATAATACAAGAAGGAGGAAGTTAATCACGAATTTTGAACAGGAAATTGACAAATCACTCAGCGATGCATGGGCGAGGTTTAAGAGATTGGTGTGAGATTATCCGCACAACGGATTACTTGACTATCTCCAGATGGAGATATTTTATCACGGTTTGTACCCTGCATTGCAGACAGCTGCCAATGTGGCAACAGTTGGTGGTCTGCTTAATAAAACTTATAATGAGGCGAAGAACGATGTTTCAAAATTTTTATATATGATATGTGAGTTAAGAAATTTTATTTCATTACTACATTTGAATATGGTATCAATATATATTTGATTAGTATACATTATAATATTTCATGAGTAGCAAATGACATGTGTAATAAGAAAATAATATTGTCTTTATTTTGCTTTTCATATCTTAAATGAGATGTTACTGTGATCTACTTGATCATGTCTTTTAGCATGTGTTAATGAATGGAATTAATATTGCATATGTGTTATATCTGACAAAATTTATGCATGATTAAATTGTCATGTTTGGCCATTAATTTTCATGAAGTTGAAAAGTATTATTATTACTTTTAAATTGAGTTTGGTCTTATAACTTTTTTTTTTTTTTTTACTATCACTTAGCTTGTTTGTAGTATGAAAATGTAAATTCCATCATTTTTATGTGGTGGCTTGTAGAATTGATGGTAATTTGAGAAATTGTCTAAGCTATAAAATATATGAATATTTTATAAGGACTTTTCATAGGTATATAAGTTAGAACAACTATCTCTGTTGGTATGAAGCTTTTTGGGTCAAACCCAAAAGCAAAACCATGAGGGATTATGTCCAAAGTAGATACAATATCATACCATTGTGAAGATTTTTGGAAAGTTGTTATCCCTAATAAGTGGTATCAGAGTCGTCCTCTAGCTTAGCCATGTTGATATAAATCTTCAAGTGTCCAATGAAGGTGTGGTGGAGCCTCGAAAGTGAGTCATGGTGTAATTCATAGTTGAAATCTATCAAATAGACAATGTATTCTGGTGAAAAGAAGTTAGTCTAGATAATGGATAGATGGCAACTTGAGGAGAGGCTCAGTTGGTCCTTTGTTTGAGGGGAGGGTTGTTGAGAATGTGACCAAAATCCCACATTGGTTAGATTAGAAAATGATCAACATATTGGTCAAATAAGATAGATAATTAATTTGCATGTATGTATTTAATAGACGAGGATTCCAAAACTTACTAAGAGACCTTGAGTTTTGTAGACTCTATATTATGAAAATAAGCTATTAATTTGCATGTATGTATTTAATAGATGAAGATTCCAAACCTTACTAAGAGGCCTTGAGTTTTATAGACTCTATATTATGAAAATAAACTATTAAGAACAAACTAACCTTTCTAAATATGAATCAAACTTGGGATTTGGTAGATCTCCCTAAAGAAAGTGAACCGATTAGATGTAAATGGTTTTTTAAAAGATAAATTTTATTTAATGGTTCGATTAACAAATTTAAGGCCAGATTCGTGGTTGTAGGGTATATGCAAAACAAGACATCAACTATTTTGATGCACGTTCTCATCTAACTAAAACAGCTGCTACAAAGCCATGATAGGATTTGTAGCAATACGTGGCCTCCGAATACATCAGATGGATGTAAAGACGACATTTATTAATGGTAACTTAGAAGAGGAAATTTATATGATACACCCTGAAGGTCTTTTTATTGTTGGTCAAGAAAACAAGGTATGTAAACACTTTAGAAAACAATGTTTTAAAAGTGAAATGTTCTGATTGATGTGTTTATAAAAGTTGTTTAGAGTTGATTGTATGATTATCTGTTTGTATATAGATGATATACTTATTTTTTTGTACCAACATAGATGTAAGGACTTCTTTATGTCAATCACACTACATTGAAAAATGTTAAAGAGATTTCATTGTTTTAACGATACTTCTGTAAGAATACAATATGATACTAGTATGAGTCTTGGTAGTGTCTCTTAA
This sequence comes from Benincasa hispida, assembly GCF_009727055.1. Lineage (NCBI taxonomy): Eukaryota > Viridiplantae > Streptophyta > Magnoliopsida > Cucurbitales > Cucurbitaceae > Benincasa > Benincasa hispida. The sequence continues at coordinate 37,306,402 of NC_052350.1, forward strand.
TCTAAATATGCAAAAATTATTGGTAGTGTTATGTTTTAATGAACTACATTGCATATGTTGTGAGTAGATTGAGTAGATATACGCATAATATTGATAAGGACCCTCAAACAAATTTTCGTCATTTACTAAGGTTCCTTAGAAGTACAATGGATTTTTGTTTTCATTTCAACAAACTTTAATGGGATATTGTGATGCAAACTGGACAATAGATAATAACAAAGTGAGCTCTAATAGCGAATATGTGTTTGTACAAGAGGGAGAAGCTATTTCATGGAAATAGGCAAACCAAGCATGTATAGCATGATCTAAGAATCTAAATTTATTGATCTACAATTAGCAGAACAAAAGGTTGAGTGGCTTAGAAGCCTATTGGAAGATGTTCCATTGTGGGGGGGCATCAATACTGGTATCTTTACACAGTGCAGGCTATCATAGGAATTGCCAAGAATAGTGTGTATAATGGCAAAACACCTCAAACATGGAACTGTGAAACAGTTGTTGAAAGGAGAAATTATCTTCTTGGAGTTTATGAGGCCTAAGTGGAATTGGGCGGATCCTTTAACCAAAGGCCTAACAAGGTGAGTAATTCTAGAATTTTCAACGAGTGTGGGACTTAAACCTTTATAGTAGTCCATAACCCTTTATCTGGATGGTCTAGCTCTTTTATTTGGGTGGTCTATTGTGATAGACTTGATAGCCCATAGCCCTTTTATTTGGGTGGTCTATTACGATAGATTTAATGGTCCATAGCCCTCTATTTGGGTGGTCCTAGTATGAACTTGATGGATAGAACTAAACCCTTAAACGTCCATAACCCTTTCTTTTGGTGGTCCTAATATGGACTTGATGCATAATTGTAAAATCTCCATAGCTCAGTCTTTTAGTGGTTTGTCTTTGATAGACTTGATGAAGTTGGTCTTAGTTTGGACTAGATGTGAAGTCTTGACTCATTTTTTAGTGATCTATTGCGAAAGTCTTGATGAAACAATAAACGTGAATGTGAAGGTGTGGTTTCCTTCTACGAAAAGTTTAAGGATCTTTTTCTAGATCTTTCAAGTTGATCCAAGGTTCTATGTGCATGGCCTTAAATATCACACTTATATCCCAGAATCAATGGAAATTTAAGGAGTAAAACGTGTTGTTGGGGTCTCAACCATAGTTATTGAAAGTTCAAGAGATAACTCACTCTCTCTCACAAAGTTGTTCCCTCATTTCACTATGCATCGATTCAAATCGTTAAGATATTGACGTTTAAGTTTGATCACCCAATATTGCTAGGAAAATAGGTTTTATAAAATATTTTTTTGTTTTGTTTGCTATATCAGTCATTCATGAGGGATTGTTGGGAATGCCTAATATAACAAAAGAAAAGAAAATGGAAAAAAGATTTTATTACCGTTTGAAATTAATTCTATAACTATTTTAGAATTAATTTCAAAACGGTTTTCTTTTTTTTTTTTAAATGGATCTAATCTTTTAAAAGGTTCTCAATTTTATGGAAAAAAAATATATAAGAAAATCGATCCCTCTCTTCTCAATTTTCTAGCATAATTTCCAAAGATTCCATTTCTTTCTTCGACGAGTGCATGCTTGAGCTTAGAAGTTATGTTAATCTTGAAGAGCAACTGGCATACACGATTTAGCGCTCAGGTCGTACTGAATGTTGTTTTTAAGTTAGTAAATTTTCACGACACAACAACGATCGATATTTGATTCTAACCGATATAATATTTTCTTGAGTTGATGGAGGGCACGTGTTCTCCTGCCCTTTCATGGGTCCGTCCATAAGGAAAGATACAAAGATCTTCATCATTTTGGGATAAACTTTGCTAGTCATTTTTAGTTGAACTCTATATTTCTCCAAATGAGCTTAATTACTATCTTTGTAGAATTGAAACCATTAATTATATATTGGAAAGCCACATTATATTTTGCCACATATATAGGCGTGATTCTCAATAATCATGTTTTATCATTTAAATTTGGTACAACTAATTAATTAAACAATCTTTGAAAAATAAACTATATATTTTGTAGTGAGGAATCCTAAAGCAATTTAATTATGAATCTTGAATTACATCACCACGCCATGTTTTAGGCAACCATTTGATTCTTATTTTAAAACGAATGCCTACTCATTGCATCATTCTCCCAAATATAATATAGTTATATTTCACATAGAATCTTGCTATTTATTTTTCTATTCTTCCTACTTCAATTACTTTATAGCTTAAATTTAACTAACTGTCATTTTCATATTTGATTGGGACTTGTATATCATTTAATGACCAACTTTTATACAAAATGTATCTTATATTGAAATTATTATTAGACTAAATTAAAAAAAATAAAATAAAATAAAAATTACATCTTACCCTTTAAAAAATACCGTTGAAAATAATAGTGAACATTAAACAGTGTGGTGGTAACTTAAAACTCATATTAACGAAATTCTAATACCATACACCATTTTCAAATCACCACCATATTTTTTTCGGTTTTTAATTTTCATCCGAAATCTTAATTTCTACTCCAATAGTAATTTTAGAACATTTATGAAATAACAGAAAAAAATATTGTATTTATTGTTAAAGAATATGAACAATTTTGTAAAATTTACAAAGTTCAAAGGTATATTTCTATTTTAAACTACAAGTTTACAAATTTTGATAATACTATTTATTTAGTTCTAAGCCTTAAGAAGTATCATTTCTTTTTTACAAATATATATATATATATATATCATTTCTTTTCTAAGAAAAAAAAAGAAGTATTATTTCTTTTCTAAAAAAAAAATCATTTTCATCTCTAAATTTGAATTATGATATAAATGATGATGTACTAAGTAATAAGTATATTGAACCAATATGGGCTATTTTGACATGATATAATAGACACATACTGTGGCGAGCCAGTGAACAAAATAAAAATTCAAATCTTTTTATAGTTGAGGATTTAATGTTTTAACCAGTTTAAGTGTTTTTCACATTGACAAACATACCTTTTTTAAATGAACAATTTATATCAACTCTCTTTTTATATATACTACGCCACTCTATTTTGTCCAAACCATTTATTTTCTCTATCATTTCTATCCATCACGACTCTTTCACTTAACAAAATAAAGTTATCTATATCTTCACCTATTTTGTTATGTTTTAGTTGGTATATAATATTTTCTTTTATTTATCTAGTTGGATATTTTGTTTCTAATTTTATTGGTGTATATTTGACCCCGGTCTTCTTTTCTTTTTGGTTGCAGATCTACTGGGATGATTCTTGATTCTTTCCTTATGTGTGTTGTATATGGCTCTACTTTTTCTTTTGAATTTAGGCCAAGTTGAATGTTGTTGTGTAAACGATTCTACTAATCGTTTGTGTGAAAGTGATAATCATCTAAACCTACAGTTGATTTCAGTAAAGAAAATAAGGTGAACTGTTCGTTTGAATCCTGGTTCGTTCAAGTCAGTTTATTATCACAGGATCAAGAAGTATTGGTTGAGAGAGTATTCAACTAGTGAGTGAAAAGGGGTGAAGTCGTTGCTGGTTGCATCAGATTTAGGGAGAGCTTGAATCTGTAGACTCATCTGTAGCAGTATCTAAGTTAGGAGGAGCCTAACCTGTTCACTAGTAATCACTTATGTGTAAAATTGATTGTGTGCAATCTTAGTTGAATTATATGGTGTAAAACTAAATTACATTCTAATGGATCTCCTTTGACCAAGCGTAAAGCCTCCCAGACGAAGGTATTGTTACACTAAAATGGGTTAACAACTCCTTGTGTCTCTCTTCTCTTTTTCTCATATCTCTTATCTAGTGTCTTTAACTATGTCAGTGACATTATTACCATCTTGTAAATTATTAGTGATTTACCTGTTTTTAATGCCTATTTAGATTGACTCTCTGAAAAAAGAAAAATGCTTCTAAGTGAAAGTAAAAAAATTAATTAAACACTTAAAAAGATAATAAAATAATCCTTGATAATGCTAAACTAAGTTGTGATTCGTTAAATTACTTACTTAGCAATGTTGATTGGTACACAAATCTCTGATTAATTAAGTAATACCACTAATAAAATAGAATCACAATCGAAAAGTTAAAATTATAATTTAAATTTTACTTAAATAACTTAATTATTTGCAAACTCAAAAGAAGGTAAAGTTAAGGAATAACTCATAATGACATAACTTTTATAATTTTTTTAGTGAATATTTTCCTCGATAAGTTGACTTAATATTTCAATATTTGACACGTAAACGTGACAACAAAACAAAAACAAATAAATAAATGGGGAATAAAAATAATGAGTTATGATTAAAGTTTAAAAGAAAAATATAATAATAAAATGGGAAACAGATGGCATTGTTAATGATTTGTGGAACAAATAGCTGGAACCTGATGACTCATAACGTTAGGTAATCAACATTATATATTCTTCAACCAAGCAAAAACAAGTTCAAAATTGTCTTTTTTTTTCCAATATAATTTTAAGGGGAATTCCTACTTTAATAAAAAGAAATTGAAAATTAAATGCATGTCTTTAGATTTTACTTTTTTTTTTTTTTTTTAATAAATATGTCAAAAAATTTATACTTGAAAATTTGATTTGATATCTGATTTCTATATGATTGTCACACCTATAATTACAAAAAAATTGAAGTCATGACTTTAATTTCTTAAAATATATTTGTCATATAATATAATTTTTCATAATTTTAATTAATTAATTAAAAAAATTTCAGGTGCATATTATGCTACTACACCCATGTGCATCTTATTCAATTTTCCAACCACATGGTGTGTCATCTCACAATTTTTTTCATGGGATTACATTAAGTTGCACAAATATATTATTTCAACTTTTCATAGCATTTGAACACATTATTGATGCAGAAGTTTATGTTAACAAAAATACTTCAGTCTAGTACATACATCATTTAATTGTCCAATCACATTTTTCAAGTACCAATTTTTTTAAAAGAATATTTTTAGAACTGCAAATATATTCTCAAAAGAGCCTACTTTGATCCACCAACAAATAAAGGAAAAAAAAATCCCAAACTTGGAATCTAGATTCAAGAACACCTAGCTTACAATCACATCAACAACTCCATTCTACATTTCATTAATGTATTGAAAACACTAAATATAAGGAAAAAAATGTGCTAAACTATAAATTTGGTCCCTATAATTTAAAGTTAAAATTTAGTCCTTATAGTTTGAAAAGTTAGAATATAATTCTTATGGTTTACTAAAATTTGATAAATAGTCCATATGATTTGTTAATAAATAGATTTAACTATGGCTAGTGAAGACTATATGAGATGATTTTATTAAATTATAGAGACTAAATTTTAATTTTTTTAAAAAAATAATTATAGAGACCAAGTTTATAATTTAATAAAAAAATGAATCAAAATATTTGCAAATAACAGTAAAATATCACAACTTATCTACAATGGATTATTATTTGTATTTATCTGAAATATTTTGTTATTACTTATAAATATTTTTAACAATTAATCGTTTAAAATATATATATATATATATATATATTATTAACAAAATTACAGTGTGAATACATAAAAGAATAAAAAAGAATTTCGTTAAAAGTAATATATAAGGTATTAGGGTTGGTCGGTGTTTACAGATGAGCGAGTGGGTGTCAAAACACGGTAATTTTGGTAGGTTCATCGAAAACGACACACATCGCTAGACACGTGTCACTTGCTAAGGTATGTCACTCTCTTTACGTGACTGTCATTTCAAAACAACCTCCTCACTTAGGACCACAATTCTCTTCATTTTTATTTTTTTTAATATTCATGATATTCTTTTTCATCTACATGTTTCTATCATTTTTTTTTTCTTTGTAATTAATGTGAAACTATATTTCATTCTTAATATTTAGAGGCGTCTACCCGTTATTAAAATATTGATGTTTGTTTTCTTTTTTAAAAAAATTACAAATTACAAGTTTAAATTATAAAAATATCTAGGTGCATAAGAAATTTATACGATAAGAAAAATGGAGATATTGTTTTTTTTCAAAAAAAAAAAAAAAAATCCTTTTTATATAAGAAGTTATATAGTAATAAAGATTTTTTCTTGGATATCAACTTTTTCAAATTTTTTTCATTAATGTTTGGCTGACGTTCACCTTCCTCATATATATCTTACTTTTTAGGCGAGTACTTTGGTAGAATTAAAGTGTACGTGAAGATATTCTAATCTTACTTTAAAAGAAGACGAATTAAACCCACTTGAGTAAACAAGAAAAAAATTATATATATTGAAAACTATATGTATGTAAGAGGCAAACAAACCAATAATGGTGATACTTTTTGTTTGTCACACTCTCAAAAGCTAGCTACCATCTTGGATCTTCCATCTTACTCTTACGCGTAGTTTTCTTCCATATATATAATAAATATATACCAATCTAGACTCCATTACCAAATCTCATCACAAAAAGGGAGAAATTTTAGCACATCTCTTTCTTCCTCCATTGCAAATAAAGATTAACTTTGAGCTGCCTTGAACCATGGAGATGGCTAATGACAAGAGTGAGGGAGTTTTGGCTCGTTGGGGTGAGGGACTCGAAGCAAAATTCTCAAAGCTAAAGGCAAAGGTGATCGAGTTATTTAGGAAGACAAAGAAACTAGCCAAGGATGATCCAAGGAGAATTGTTCATTCTCTCAAAGTTGGCTTGGCCCTCACTTTGGTGTCCTTGTTCTATTACTTCGAGCCTCTCTACGATGGCCTCGGTGCATCCGCTATGTGGGCTATCTTGACCGTCGTGGTTGTCTTTGAATTCTCCGTAGGTAAGTAGGTCTTCATTTCTATTGTAAATGTTAATAAAATAGATGTCTTAACTACTAAACTATATTTTGTCAATTCTATCGTTGTAATATTTGTCGAAATAGGAGCAACACTTGGACGAGGATTGAATAGAGTTTTGGCGACATTTTTCGCAGCGGCTTTGGGATTTGGTGCCCATTTTTTGGCGGATTTGGCTGGAGATAAAGCCCAACCTATCATGCTTTCGCTCTCTGTTTTCTTTCTTGGTATATAATTCTACTTTTAAGTTCTTTAAATGTGTAGATTTTCTTTATTCAAAATATTAAAGACGGACGTACGTATACACACACAGAGATATATTAGCATAAGTGAAGAATGAAGATTCACACTTTTAAAAGTTTAAACAAAATAATATGTGTCAATTACCTCTAAATAATATCAATATGGAATACTATATTGTATTTTATTTTTTAGTCATGATACTAGTCATTATTTTTATTCATAATTTTTCTCATTTTTTTATATTATAGCTTTTACGTTATCATGTTTCTTGATATAATTCTCAATCATTCCAATTAATATAAACATTTTAAAAGAAAATCTGATAATAGAAAGTGTTTGGGAATATAATTAGTGGGACATCTAGAATTTTATTGTATTTTAGGTGATGAAAAATAGTAATTATTTAAACAATTATGATTGGAAACTTGTGTACAAAGTTCATTTTTAATCCGTCTCGGAAAATTCGTAAGCAAAATAAGAATAGAGTAATCTCAAATTGCATCATTCTCCATGTATGCTCATCAATATGTCGCAAAGGGAAAAAAATATAAATAAATTTTTTTTAAAAGAAAAAATTTTGACACGTGATAATTTGTGATTGAATATTTGAATGAGTTATAAAAAGATAAGTTCAATTTGATATTCAAATACAGTTTTAATTACAAAATAAAATATAACAAGACCTAGATTTTAATGATATATATATATAGGAAGACTAAATTATGAATATGATCCCGAAGAGTTCAACTTAATTTTAATTTGGTTTCTATAATTTTAGAAGTTTCAATGGTCTAATTTTGTCATTATAATTTAGTTAAATCGCATATATTGACCTTAGTCCATCTTACCTCAAAACCCAACCATTTTCCTTAGTTTTTCATTGGCCCTTAAATCCTAATAAAACAATATAATAATAATAATAAAGATAATAACAACAAACAAAGAGTCGATTGTCATATAAATAAAAATAAAAGATATAATAAAATAAAATCAAAACTAAAATTTGAAAAATAACTATCTTAAAGGAAAAATTATCATATACGTCTTAATCAATCAAGCTATGTTTAGATTTGACGCATGCATATTTGTATATATCGATGATAAAATTTGACTATGAATATGTAGCTACAATAACGACATTCGTGCGATTCTTCCCTCGACTAAAGGCGAGATACGACTATGGCTTCCTCATCTTCATCTTGACCTTCTGCTTAGTATCAGTGTCGGGATATAGAGAAGACGAGATTCTTAATGTTGCGTACAGGAGAGCTCTCACCATTCTAATCGGTACCTTCATTGCCATTCTCATCTGCATATGCATATGCCCTGTTTGGGCTGGTGATGATCTTCATTCTCTTGTCTCCAATAACATTGAGCTACTCGCCAACTTCCTTGAAGGTATGTTCTAACTCTTTATCTCTCGACAATAATGTGGCTGATAGCTTTACATCCTTTAACCTATATAAAAAAAATAATTAAAAAAAACCATAGAAAGTACCTAGGTGGTTAGGGACATGCATACAAATTTTAGAAATCTATGTGAACAAAAACATGTGGTTGCCCCCTAATAGCTGCATGTAAGTTTGAAATACAGCTTTTAATTTCTCTTTCATATATCTAACCATATACGATTGGTAGTTTTTATAGAAGAAACGATTGAGTTTTTGAATTTTGACTTGTAACGACTTATTCTTGTATTTTCAAATTTTTAATAATTTAGTCAATAAATTTTAACATGTAACAATTCAGTTCTTATACTATCAAATTCGTGCAAATGTACATCTTATCATAAAAAATTTCAACAAACTTAATTGTCAATTATGATTTTCAATCAACTTAGCCTTTATAATTTATGAACAAATTCGACCATTCATCAATTTATCAATCCACATGCATAAGATATTACATTAAATCTTAATTGTATTTTTCACTATATAGACTAAATCTTTACAAATTATAATGTACATACAAGGGCTATAAATTAATATTTATTAAAGTTTAGTGACTAAATCAAAGTGTTATTTTCATTAAAGTTCAAGGTCTAAAAGTGTTTGTTGGAATGCATTGAATCTGTTGTCTGGCACTTTGAGCGACCTACTATAGGGTCTCACTATTTAGCATTATTTAATTATGTATAATTATTTACGATTATGACCCTAAGGTTTAGATGTGTGCACTATATAAATTCTCTAATCCTAAAGGTTCTATTTGTTCTGTAATTTGTAATCATTCTCTCCAATAAAATTGTTCTCACTCAGCCTCGAAGACGTAGATAACACACTATTAGTGAAACACTTAAATTTGTGAATCGATTCTCTATTCTTTTTATCTTTTCTGTATTCTTTGATTGTAAACGAAATACGAACTTAGTTTTGATGATGCCTTTGTTTGTGTTTTGCAGGTTTTGGGGGTCAATATTCAAATGAATGGAAGGAAAATGAGGTTGTTGAAGAATGTAAGAGTGTTTTGACATCAAGACAAACTGAAGAGTCACTTGTTAACTTTGCAAGGTGGGAACCAGGCCATGGCACCTTCAAGTTTCGTCACCCGTGGAAGCAATATCGCAAGATTGGAAGCTTGACAAGACAATGTGCATATCGACTCGAATCTCTTAACACCTACCTTGTCACTGAATGTCAAGTAAGAAACTTTCTCTATCAAAAGATTTGATCCGAAAATAGTTTGGATTTCATTCTATAAATTGATCGTTTTAGTTTAATCCCTAAGATTAAACCTTATTAGATGACATGTTTCTATTTAAAAAGAAGCGGTATATCAATTATGCGTTGAAACCTTAATTATGGTAGAATTCACAAATTTTCATTTGTTTCATGCAGACCCCATTACATATCCGAGACCAACTTAAGGAGTCTTGCTCAAAAATGAGCATTGAATCAAGCAAAGCTCTGAAGGTCCTAGCATCTGCCATAAGAACGATGACTCGACCGACGTTTCCAAATCCCCACATCGAGAGGTCAAAAGCAGTGGCGAAGGACCTGAAGGCAGCGCTGAAGATCAGGCCGTGCGACAGCGGTATGGATCTCCTGGAGATTGTACCGATGGCGACTGTGGCTTCTTTGCTCATTGATTCCATTTCTTGCATTGAGAAGATTGCAGAATCAGTAGGTGAATTGGCCTCACTTGCAAATTTTAAGTGTGTGGAAGTTGGGAAATCAGCTAGTATGAAATTGGAACAACATCAGGAGCAAAAGTTGCCAACTCCAGCCATTGTTAATGGCCATTGTCATGTTGTTACTATTGATTAGTGATAAAGATAATGCTTCTTTACCAAATCAATGTGTAGTTGAAATTGTAACTTCATTCTTAACCATATTGTATAATAAGAGATTTAGGAACAACCATTCAAAATGACTAGATTTTATAATACAGATTAATAGTCTAAATTATATATGACTATGTTGGTATGAAACCTTTCATACCACCTCCCATTTCTTTTGAAATTTTAAAGTGAATCTAATACATAATATACACCCACGTTAAGGAAGATGTTGTAACAAGATAACGGATAAACAGAATAACCTTAATTAATATCAAACAACGCAAGAGGAAATAAGATAGAAAGACATAAAGTTGATAGCCCAAGTCGATGCAATATATCACCTACTATGGGAAGCCTGTGTGCTTGGTGAAAAGAAATTTCACTATATAGAGTTCAGAGATTAGAACAAAGGTTATTGTAGAATATTCCATCTACAATAACCCACATGATCAGTGATATTTTTTCTTTAATTATTATTTTTGAATAATTGCAAAAGATAGCACTTTTAGGACTAATAATTAAGTGTATAGTTGAAGGGAATGAACAATTCATCCCACAAGGAGAAACATTGGATCAACTTGTTTTGATTTAAAATTAAACAAAATTACAATAGAGTTAAACAAATAATCTTATGAACACATTGGCGAATATTCTTGCGCTCCAACTCTACTTAGTAGAATCTCCATCTCCACCACAAAGTCTTCCTTTATTATGACTCTAACAAGGAATGGCTTGTTTTATTTTCAGCTATTGATGATCAGAAGGAACTGAATGCCATCTGATGCATTTCCCTTTAGGTAACAAAGTTCACTTTCTCTTTAACATCCCACACCTTTTTATTTATTTATTAATAATATAAAATTTTTCCTTTTTCAGTAATTGTCCTTAGTTGAAGGGCATGTTTAGAATTTTGAATATAAAGTATAAGTGCGAGGATTTAAATGTTGTCATGGAAATTATTCAAAAAATATTCAATTTTCAAATTCAATTTGAAAAGTTATGGTAGGAATTATTTTTTTTGAAAAAAGGAAAGGAATTAAATCTGTCTCTTATACACATCTAGATGTGTATAAGAGACAGAGCCAGACCTGCCGCCGACCATCACGGCTCCCTCACTTCCTCCCTTCGCCGCACAAGCCATCGGACCTGCGTGCCGCCAGTCGCACCGCTGGATCTCGCCCAGTCGGTCTGAATCGCCGCCGCCGCTCCAGCCCCTAACCGCCACACTCCGTCGCTGTCTCCTAGCAGTTTGAGCCGCTGCCGCCTCCGGCCGGTTCCTCCACCGTCCATCGCCGCGCTGCCTATCTTCTGTTGTGTGGGTCTTCGTCGGACTCTTAGATTTTGGTAAGATCTATTTTGTGGTTGGGTTTCTTGAAAGATTTTGGATGCCCACTAAATTGGATTAAAGATTAAATTAGTCGCATTATCTTGATTTTAGATTTGAGCTTGGGAAATTACAGCAGCGACTGTCCAGCAAATTCAAGATCGTTCGACAAGAGTTTTGGTAAGAGTTATAGTTCTTATTGTTGGTTTTTGGGCACGCTTTGATTACTGAATTAAGTTGACTTAACCCTTGTTTCTTTAAGGTTCCAAGCTGTCGTCCATTGGGAGTTAAAATCTGTTGGAAGGAGATTTTGGAGTGGTTGTTAATCAAGTTCCTTGGGTAAGCTTTTAGGGTATTGTGGTTTTGAATCTGAGATGTCACAATTATTATTGGACTGAAATTTTATGGTTTTATTCGTATGGTAGGGTCGTTACTTCAAATCGCGGTCATCGTTTGGTTGTCGGAGTTTATCTGTGGAATTTCGATTAAGGTAAGTAATCTTACCATTGGAACTGCCCACGGGCTAGGTTTTATTTGTATACTCTCATGATAAGTGTATGTTATGGTAAATATTAGTATGTTGACTGATAGTATGACCTGAATAAAGTATGTTTAAAGATACACCTAAGCACATACTTTATTCACATACTTTGTTTAAAGATACACCTAAGCACTTGATCGTTAGTATGTGATGGTATGTGTTTTCATATGTTGATATCTGATCTGCTGGTGTTGAGGCATACTTGCATGCTGTGGAATTATGATGTAAGGTATACATGAATGTAGTATGATATACTGTTAATAATCATGTGTATGTGATGAAGCCATGGTATCAAGGATTTTCATGTATGTTCTAGAATTGTACAATGTTGATTCTTAGAACATTGAGACTGTGTGAATATCTTCATTGATTAGTTAGATGCTCACCAGTTTGTGTTTCCTTTGGGATTCACCAGTTTGTGTTTCCTTCGGGATTCACCAGTTTTGTGTTTCCTTCAGGATTCACCAGTTTGTGTTTCCTTTGGGATTCACCAGTTTTGTGTTCCCTTCGGGGTTCACCAGTTTTGTGGGCATACATAACTACAATAGGATAGGACTCAGTCTCTTGTTTGTTTCATATGTTTATGTGCCATAGGTCGGTATCTAGAGGATATAGATGTCTAGCCTGACCCCAGTGGTGGGGTTACTTACTGAGTATTCAATACTCATTCTTTCTTATGTTGATGTTTCAGGTAAGGGTAGGATGCACCGACGATGGTGCAGCGGAATTCGTGATCGTACCACTGGGACTAGTTTTTATGCTTACGCATCATGACATTTAAAGTCTTTATTTTTTTTTCCTTAATGTTTAGTTTTACTGTCTTAAACTTATTATTAAGGATTATTTCTTTTATATACTTTTAATAGTCTTTACGAATTATGGGTACCCTATTATTGTTTTAACAATTGCATTTAATAAATTATCTTTTGAACTTCTCTTTTAATTAACATTTATTTCAACATAACTGAGCCTCGTTTTAAATTTTATGCATGCATTTATTTTAGTAACGATCTAACCTATGTTCGAGGGGGTCGGGTTGTTACAGTTGGTATCAGAGCCCATGTTTTGGGTTCTGTAGACTAACTTACTAAGTAAGTCTAGATAGTCCCTATGGCCAGTAACGGATTCCTCGTCATCGCAGGTACGTTCTACTAACGAAAGTTTCCATTTATATATGAGGATAATGATATAGTGTTTTAAATGCATGATGTCTGAGAAAGGCCCAGAAATAGTTAGTTAACGTACGAATTTTGACAGGACATGGCACCTAAACATAGAACAAAAAACAGTTAGAAGAAGAAATGCAAGCAGGAGAGAGAGGAGAGTAGTCAAACTTGTCCGGCAAAGCACCAATTCCGCCTATGACCCAAGTGGATGAAAAGGCAATGGAAGCCCGAATTAGTGAAGCTGTTGCAACCACTCTAATAGGGAAACTGCAGGAACTGATCCGTAGCACGATGCCAGGACAGCCTGCCCAGACTCAGGCTTAGGAGGAACCGGTGCCACCTGAGCCGTTACGACAAACCCGTCCACAGGACAAGGACACGCAGGGCCTGTCTCTCGAGGCCAAACATTTAAGGGATTTCTGGAAGTATGACCCTCGCCCCTTTGATGGATCGTTAGGGGACCCCACAAGGAAAAAATGTGGTTGTCATCCATCGAAACAATTTTCCATTTTATGAGGTGCCCGGAAGAGCACAAACTGCAATGCGCAATCTTCATGCTGACTCGTAACGTGGCAATCTGGTGGCGGTCGGCAGAAAAGATGATCGATATTGGAGGTGACCTTGCAACCTGGGAACAGTTCAAGGAACGTTTTTATGAGAAGTACTTTTCGGCCAACACCCGATACAATAAACAAGCAGAATTCTTGAACCTGAAGCAAGGCGTTATATCAGTGGAGGAGTACGAGCAAGAATTCGATAAGCTGTATCAGTTTGCTGCTAAGCTAGTGGCCACCGAGGCAGCGAAGATCGAGATATTTATCTAGGGCCTAAGGAGCGGGTTGCGAGGGATGGTGCATGCCTTGGATCTCAAGACATATGTCGCGGCACTGCGAGCCGCTGTGAGGATTGATGTCGACTTCCAGGGAAGAGAGGAATACAGAAGGTCACTCGGGATTGGGAACTTTGTAGGTCAGAAAAGGAAGGCTGAGCACAGGACTCTTGAACATCAGCAGAGGGGTCAGAACACAGTGCATGCTCCACGTAAGTGGGGACAACAAAGTACCCAGGCTGGGAATGGCAGGGAGGATAGACCGATATGCACCATTTACAGTAAGCAACACTAGGGACGTTGTTTAGCCAGCTCTGGGATTTGTTTTCGATGTGGCCAAAAGAGGCATATGACAGATAGATGCCCAAGGAAGAATGCGCCTGAGCACAGGAGCCAGCCCGTAGGCTCGTTCCAGGGAGGCCCGAACTGCCAGCAACAGTAGGGAAAGGTATTTTCTACCACTCGGCATGAGGCCGAGAAGTCAGGCATCGTGGTGACAGGTACACTTCCCATTTTGGGACACCATGCTCTTGTTTTATTTGACTCTGGCTCTTCGCACTCGTTTATATCTGCTGTATTTGTGAGACATGCCATGTTAGACTCAGAACCGTTGCCATTTTCATTGTCTATTTCCACTCCATCAGGAGAGATCATGTTAGCTACGGAAAAGATAAGAGCATGTTAGGTAGAGGTAGCCAATCGCGCATTAGATGTAACCTTGATAATTTTAGATATGTGCGATTTTGATGTTATATTAGGCATGGATTGGTTAGCTGCTACCCATGCCAGCATAGATTGCTCTCGTAAAGAGGTTATCTTTAACCTTTCTACAGAAGCCAGTTTTAAGTTTAAAGGGGTTGGGACCGTAGTCCTACCCAAAGTGATATCCACAATGAAGGCCAGTAGGGTATTCGACCATGGAGCCTGAGGCTTTATGGCCAGTGTGGTGGACACCAGGGAGAATGAAGTTACCTTGACTTCAGAGCCAGTAGTAAGGGATTTTCCATATGTGTTTCCAGAAGATCTTCCCGGACTGCCCCCGCAGCGGGAGATAGATTTTTCCATTGAATTGGAGCCAGGCATAACCCCTATTTCGAGGGGCTTCCGTACAGGATGCCCGCAAAGTTGAAGGAACTGAAGGTCCAATTGCAGGAGTTGTTGGAGCAAAGGTTTCATTCACCCTAGCGTGTCATCATGGGGTGCACCTGTTTTGTTTGTGAAAAAGAATGATGATTGTTACGTCTGTGCATTGATTACAGAGAGTTGAACAAGGTTTACCGTCAAGAAACAAATATCCCCTTCCCAGGATCGATGATATTGTTTGACCATTACAGGGAGCTATGGTATTCTCTAAGATTGACCTCCGGTCAGGGTACCACCAGCTGAGGATAAAGAACAGTGACATACCTAAGACAGCTTTCCGTTCGAGGTATGGACATTATGAGTTCATAGTGATGTCATTCGGTCTAACGAATGCACCAGCAGTGTTCATGGATCTGATGAATAGGGTGTTCAAGGAATTCCTCGACACCTTCGTGATTGTTTTTGTTGATGATATTTTGATTTATTCCAAGACAGAGGTCGAGCATGAGGAGCATTTGCGGAAAGTTTTGGAGACGTTGAGGGCCAATAAGCTATATGCTAAGTTTTCTAAATGTGAATTTTGGTTGGAGTAGGTGTCCTTTCTAGGGCATGTGGTATCCAAGGAAGGTGTCTCAGTGGATCCTGCAAAGATGGAGGCAGTTACGGGTTGGGCTCGTCCAACCACGGTTAGTGAGGTGCGCAGTTTCCTGGGGTTAGCAGGCTGCTACAGATGGTTTATGAAGGACTTCTCTCGCATAGCCGCCCCATTAACTCAGTTGACCCGGAAGGGGGCAACATTTATTTGGAATGAGGCTTGTGAAAGCAGTTTCTAGGACCTCAAGTAGAGGCTGGTTTCAGCCCCAGTTCTCACAGTACCGGACGAATCAGGTGGTTTCGTCGTTTTTAGTGATGCATCCAAGAAGGGGTTGGGATGCGTATTGATGCAGCAAGGTAGAGTAGTTGCTTACGCTTCACGTCAGCTGAAGAAGCACGAACAAAATTATCCCACGCATGACTTGGAGTTAGCAGCGGTGGTTTTTGTTCTCAAGATCTAGAGACATTACTTATATGGAGAAAAGATACAGATCTTCACCGACCACAAGAGTTTGAAGTACTTTTTCACTCAGAAGGAGTTAAACATGAGGCAAAGAAGGTGGTTGGAACTAGTAAAGGATTATGACTGTGAAATTTTGTACCACCCGGGGAAAGCAAACGTAGTGGCAGATGCTTTAAGCAGAAAGGTGGCTCATTCCGCAACTTTCATTACCAGACAAACTCACCTATGCAGGGAACCGGAGAGGGTAGAGATTGCAGTAGTCGTGGGGAAGGTCATAGCATAGTTAGCACAGTTGTCGATGCAAGCAAGCCTAAGGTAGAAGATTATTGATACGCAACGAGACGACCCTTATTTGAAGGAGAGAGTTCGTAGAGTGGAGTCAGGCCAGGATAGCGAATTCTCAGTGTCAGCAGAAGGTGGCCTCCTTTATCAAGGTTTTGCCTCGAACAGTTAAAGGTTTCACTGTGATATGGGTCGTTGTAGACAGACTTACGAAGCTAGCACATTTGATACCTGGAAAGTCCACCTTTTT
>NC_052350.1:37323504-37366858 GCF_009727055.1 Benincasa hispida
CAGGGAGAATAAACGTAGTTGGCAGATGCTTTAAGCAGAAGGTGGCTCATTCCCCAACTTTCATTACCAGACAAACTCACCTATGCAGGGAACCGGAGAGGGTAGAGATTGCAGTAGTCGTGGGGGAAGGTCATAGCATAGTTAAGCACAGTTGTCGATGCAAGCAAGCCTAGGTAGAAGATTATTGATACGCAACGAGACGACCCTTATTTGAAGGAGAAAGTTCGTAGAGTGGAGTCCAGGCCAGGATAGCGAATTCTCAGTGTCAGCAGAAGGTGGCCTCCTTTATCAAGGGCATCTGTGCGTGCCGGCGATTAGTGACATTAAGGATGAGTTGTTGTCAGAGGCTCATAGTTCTCTATTTCTCGATCCACCCCGACAGCAACAAGATGTACCAGGATCTGAAACGTTACTATTGGTGAATGATATGAAATAGAGGTTGCGGAGTTCGTCAGTAAGTGTTTGGTGTGCCAGTAGGTGAAAGCCCCAAGGCAGAGGCCAGCAGGCTTGTTACAACCATTAAATGTACCAGAATGGAAGTGAGAGCAAGTGTCTATGGACTTCATCGTGGGGTTGCCTCGAACAGTTAAAGGTTTCACTGTGATATTGGGTCGTTGTAGACAGACTTACGAAGCTAGCACATTTGATACCTGGAAAGTCACCTTTTTAGTGAATAAGTGGGCACAGATATACTGAAGAAAGTGGTAAGATTGCATGGAGTACCCGTGTCCATTGTGTCGACAGAGACCCTCGTTTCACGTCTAACTTCTGGAAGAGTCTCCAGACGGCTTTGAGGACCCGATTAAACTTCAGTACAACGTTCACCCTCAGACTGATGGGCAGAAAAAGAGATTGAATCAATACTGAAGACATGTTGCGGTGCCTGTGCCATAAGAGTTTTCAGGAAGCTGGATGCTCACTTGCACTTAATGGAGTTTGCTTATAAATAACAGCTACCAGTCCACTATTGGGATTGTCACCCTTTGAGGCTCTATATGGGAACAGTTGGAGGTCCCCTGTGTGTTGGGATGAGGTAGAAGAGAGGAGATTATTAGGACCTGAATTGGTGCAGACCATGAATGAGGCAATAATAGAAGATCAGGGCTCGTATGCAAACAGCCAGAGCAAACAGAAGAGCTATGCCGATTGTAAGACGTAAGGACTTGGAATCTGAGACTGGGGTGAAAGTTTTCTTAAAGGTGGCACCCATGAAAGGTATTCTAGGTTTAGCAGGAAGGAAAGTTGAGTCTAAGATTCATTGGACCTTCGAGATCCTGGAAACGAGTTAGCCCTGTAGCTTACCATTTGGCCTTACCCCAGCGTTGTCTTCAGTTCATAATGTCTTCCATGTTTCGATGCTAAGGAAGTATGTGACTGACCTGTCCCATGTAGTTGACTACGAGCCCTTACAGTTGAATGACAACTTGAGCTACAAGGAGAAGCCCATAGAGATCCTCGCCAGAGAGGTAAAGACGTTGCGCCATCGGAAAATTGCTTTTGTGAAAGTTCTGTGGCAGAACCACTAGTTCAGGGAAGCCACCTGGGAGTGAGAGGATGAGATGAAGGCCAGTACCCAGAGCTTTTTTCAAGGATGAACTTTCGAAGACGAAAGTTCTTTGAGGAGGGGAAGAATGTAACATCCACACCTTTTTATTTACTTATTAATAATGTAAATATTTTCCTTTATAATTGTCCTTAGTTGAAGGGCATGTTTGGAATTTTGAATTTAAAGTATAAGTTGCGAGGATTTAAGTGTTGTCGTGGAAATTATTCAAACATTAATTCAATTTTCAAAATTCAATTCTGAAAAGTTATGGCAGGAATTAATTATTTTTGGAAAAAGGAAAGGAATAAATAGTATAAAGTGGGTTAAGGAAAGGAATTTAATTAGAGTATATACTATTTTCCTTTTATTATTATTATTATAGGTTTTTTAAAAATAAAAAGGCACCCCCCCCCACCATCTTTTCCACGCGTCTCTTTCCGCTCGAGCCCCCGCCCTTCACAACCATCACCGCCGCGCCGAGCCCTCCTCACAACCCAGACTCCCTTTCTCATCAGATCCGGCAGCGGCACCCTCCTCCCCAGATCCGGTGGCGAACCCTCCTCACAAATCCAGCAGACGTGGCCGTCGCCCACCGCTCGAGCCAGACCTGCCGCCGACCGTCACGGCTCCCTCACTTCCTCCCTTCGCTGCATAAGCCATCGGACCTGCGTGCCGCTGGTCGCACCACTGAATCTCGCCCAGTCGGTCTGAATCGCCGCTTCCACCTCCGACCGGTTCCTCCACCGTCTAGCGCCGCGCTGCCTATCTTCTGTTGCATGGGTATTCGTCGAACTATTAGATTTTGGTAAAATCTATTTTGTGGTTGGATTTCTTGAAAGATTTTGGATGCCCACTAAGTTGGATTAAAGATTAAATTAGTCGCATTATCTTGATTTTAGATTTGAGCTTGGGAAATTACAGCAGCGACTGTCCAACGGATTCAAGATCGTTCGACAAGAGTTTTGGTAAGAGTTATGGTTCTTATTGTTGGTTTGTGGGCACGTTTTGATCACTGAAATAAGTTGACTTAACCCTTGTATCTTTAAGGTTTCAAGCTATCGTCCATTGGAAGTTAAAATCTGTTGGAAGGAGATTTTGGAGTGGTTGTTAATCAAGTTCCTTGGGTAAGCTTTTAGGGTATTGTGGTTTTAAATCTGAGGTGTCGCAATTATTATTGGACTGAAATTTTATGGTTGTATTCATATGGTAGGGTCGTTACTTCAAATCGCGGTCATCGTTTGGTTGTCGGAGTTTATCTGTGGAATTTCCATTAAGGTAAGAAATCTTACCATTGGAACTGCCCACGGGCCAGGTTTTATTTGTATACTCGCGTGATAAGTGTATGTTATGGTAAATATTAGCATGTTGACTGATAGTATGACCTGAATCTAGTATGTTCTGGCACGGGTTCTGTTTTGTTTAAAGATACACCTAGGCACTTGATCGTTAGTATGTGATGGTATGTGTTTTCATATGTTGATATCTGATCTGCTGGTGTTGAGGCATACTTGCATGCTGTGGAATTATGATGTAAGGTATACATGAATGTAGTATGATATGTTGTTAATAATCATGTGTATGTGATGGAGCCATGGTATCAAGGATTTTCATGTATGTTCTCGAATTGTACAATGTTGATTCTTAGAACATTGAGGCTGTGTGAATATCCTCATTGATTAATTAGATGCTCACCAGTTTGTGTTTCCTTCGGGATTCACCAGTTTTGTGTTTCCTTCGAGATTCACCAGTTTGTGTTTCCTTTGGGATTCATCAGTTTGTGTTTCCTTCGGGGTTCACCAGTTTGTGTTTCCTTCGAGATTCACCAGTTTGTGTTTCCTTTGGAATTCACCAGTTTGTGTTTCCTTTGGGATTCACCAGTTTATGTTCCTTCGGGATTCACCAGTTTTGTGGGCATACTTAACTACAATAGGATAGGACTCAGTCTCTTGTTTGTTCCATATGCTTATGTTCCATAGGTGGGTATCTAGAGAACATAGATGCCTAGCCTGACCTCAGTGGTGGGGTTACTTACTGAGTATTTCATGCTCATTCTTTCTTATGTTGATGTTTCAGGTAAGGGTAGAGATGCACCGGCGATGGCATAGCGGAATTTGTGATCATGCCACTGGGACTAGTTTTTACGCTTCCGCATCATGACATTTAGAGTCCTTATTATTATTATTATTATTATTTTTTGCCTTTGTTTAGTTTTACTATCTTAAACTTATTATTAAGGATTATTTCTTTTATATACTTTTAATAGTCTTTACGAATTATGGGTACCCTATTATTGTTTTAACAATTGCATTTAATAAATGTCTTTTGAACTTCTCTTGTTTAATTAACATTTATTTCAACATAACTGATCGTCATTTTAAATTCTATGCATGCATTTATTTTAGTAATGATCTAACCTAAGTCCTAAGGGGTCGGGTCGTTACATTCTCTCTCTCTCTAGCCCGAGTTCTGAAACCCTCTAAACTCTTTCTAACTCTTCTCTGTTCTTGGCAAGATTCACAGACAATAAAGAAGAAATTCAAGCATGCAAAGGAAGAAAATGAAAGAGGGAGAGGAGATCTACATAGTGATGTACGTGATTCGGCAAAGAGGTGCCTATATCCACGGGAAGGGAGTTGATTCTTTATTAAAGACTACAAGAGATAAGAACTTTCTCCTCTTACAGATTTATACAAGTGAAAAATGTAAAAACTCACTTAGTTGTTTGAATGTACAGCATATTTATATATTTGTATGACTGTTACAAATGAGTTGTAGAGTCTGTTAAGAGAAAAACTAGTCGTTGAGAATATTTTCCTTCAAATCTCCACCTTAATCTCAACTTTATAGCTTTCTTCCTTCCAAATCTGGTGATGTTTAACCTTTTTCAGGTAACATGAAGCTTATCTGTTCAAGACATAGGGCTAACTTGAGCTTCGAGACAGGTTTGGTAAGCATGTCAGTTGTGTTCTCCGAGGTATGGACTTTCATAACCTTAATTTCTCCTTGTTCTATTCTGTCTCTTACGAAATGAAACTTGATATCTATGTGTTTTTTTTCTTGAGTAGTATTGTGGGTTTTTGGAAAGATGGATAGCACTTTGGTTATCACAGTAGATTTAACTATTGTTTGTTTAATGCCAAAGTCTTCCATCAAGCCCTTTAACCACAATGTTTTCTTTATAGCTTCTGAAAGTGCCATATATTCTGCACCAGTAGTTGGTAGAGTTGTGATAGACTGTAGATTTTCCTTCTAGCTTAGTAGATTATGTCCATATAAGAAGAGATAACCTGTAAGTGATCTTCTTTTGTCTTGATCCCTTGCGAAATCTAAATCAACAAACCCATATAGCTTAAGTTCTATCTCCTCTACACTTTGATAGATTAGCTTAG
Source organism: Benincasa hispida (assembly GCF_009727055.1). Lineage (NCBI taxonomy): Eukaryota > Viridiplantae > Streptophyta > Magnoliopsida > Cucurbitales > Cucurbitaceae > Benincasa > Benincasa hispida. Next base: position 37,328,440 of record NC_052350.1, read on the forward strand.
ATTGTTTAGACCAGATTAGATACCTAAGTATCCATTTAATAGCTTCCCAATGTCTTCTTCCATGATTAGACATGTATCTACTGACTAGGCTAGCACAATAGGAAAGATCAGGCCTAGTTGAAATCATAAGATACATCGAACTACCTATTGCCTGACTATAGAGAACCATTTCCATCTGAATTAAGTGTTCCAAGTCAGTTCCTTAAGTGAATTAGCTGAGGATAGTTTAAAATGATAGGCAATAGGTATAGTTAATAGTTTAGCATTGGTCATATTAAATCTGAAGGAAATCAGATATGAGGATTTCTAAATTTGAACATAAACAATCACAGTACAAAACGGAAACTAACTGGTCATGCACAACAAGAAATTACAGCATACTTACAAGGAGTATCAAGGATAGAGTATGCATACCTTTGAAGAACCTGTTGAGATTAGTGTCCTAATTCTCTCGGAGTCTCGTTGTTTTATAAAGATACACATTATTCATTGAATAAAATAAATGTTATCTAATTCTGACATTTACTCATATCCAATAAACAAAACTCCTTGGTTATCTTATGTGAACTTAAGCATGTATATGTGATATACAAGTGGATCATGCCTTAAGTGATAACCTAAATCGGTCTGTAGTATAAGAATTAAGGTGAGATACCTGATCTTGGTGATACTATGGATACGACCCGCTTTGTAGAGGTTTGCAAGTGTTGTAAACTACTACAGATGGTAGATCCTGACCATTCATGTGGAACGTGAAGTGGGGTTGTCCTGTACAAAGAGTTTGTATAAGACCTGAACCACGAGATGACTAGACTCTGTATATAACGCCATTGATACTAGAGACTTGCATCTCACCTAAACGACCATAGGTGACATGACCTCAATTCTGAGTGTTTTGGGAACTCCTGCCTTTGAGGGCGGTCCTTTGATTAGTATGGGTGAGAGTGGCCAGATTGCCAACTCAACAAGCCTACCTTTTTTAGGACTTGTCTGATCTTGGAGCTGGGAACTCAATCCACAAAATGGAATTCACTTCTTTCCCGAAGTAGGGATAAGTAGAGAGATTGCTCCCTTAAGGGCTGATTTCGAGGCTTGAACATAGTGGCCATAGCTTCTCTTTGGAAGAGAAGACATAGTCATAGTAGGACTATGATTTATGTTCATTAGAGGGATCAGTGGTACTTAAGGAGACAGATGTAACTGCAGGGGCATAACGGTTATTGGCCCAACTGTACTTATAAGTGATCTATGAAGGGTTGTTGCACTGCTGATTGGTTAAGATGGACATATAATATATCTGTAGTAAAGAGAGTTCAGCTATTGGTCTTTAGTGAAGTGTCTGACAGTTAACGGATGGTGGATCCCGTGACTAAAGAGTTTAGTCAGTTATTCACGTACCGTTGGAGCTTCGAAGCTATAGGTTCATGAGGTCCCATTGGTAGCCTGGAGGATTAGTTCTTCGTGTTGATTTGAAATGTTCAAATTGACAAGAGATATTTTGATTATATATGATATAATCGGTATGATGTATAAGATACATCTAGTAGAGGATTGATGTAAATGAGATTTACATTAAGTACCATGGAATAGAAAAAGAACTATGGTTTATATGTTTCTCATCTGTGAAGGGTTGTTGCACTGCTGATTGGTTAAGATGGACATATAATATATCTGTAGTAAAGAAAGTTCAGCTATCGGTCTTTAGTGGAGTGCCTGACAGTTAATGGATGGTGGATCCCGTGACTAAAGAGTTTAGTCAGTTATTCACATACCGTTGGAGCTTCGAAGCTATAAGTTCATGAGGTCCCATTGGTAGCCTAGAGGATCAGTTCTTCATGTTGATTTGAAATGTTCAAATTGACAAGAGATATTTTGAATATATATGATATAATCGGTATGATGTATAAGATACATCTAGTGGAGGATTGATGTAAATGAGATTTACATTAAAGTACCATGGAATAGAAAAAGAACTATGGTTTATATGTTTCATGAGATGAAATATTAAAACTATAGGTTATAAATATAGTATGATAAGTTGGTTATCATTTAAGTTTATAATAATATTAATTATTAGATAAATAATTCTTTTTCTTTTAAATAATCAAAATAGTGGGTGGTTATTGGATCATGGTAACCGTGAGTTTAAAAGGAAAGTGGTTTCCTATTTTGAAAAGAAGTTTTTACAAACATTCTGAAAAGGTTTTTGAGTTTTCTCTCGCATAAAAGAAAACTAAACGAAGTCGTCAAGTAAATACAGATTTACTAAACAACAGCTGGGCGAGCTAAACAATCGTGCAAGTGCGAGCTAAACGATCGTGCAGTATTTCGTCTGCTTCATACCAAGTCCGAACAGAGCCTACCCTCTGGATTCTCACATCGAGAATACTAAGGTCGCCTTGTTGGTGGTTTCAGACTCAACTCAACACCGTCGAGGTTTTCTAGAGGTCGTTCATGGTGCTATGGAGGTTGTTCGTGTTACGGAAGAGTTCGTGACCAAGGAGATCATTGAGGACGAGTGCAAAGTGTTCGTGCTTTGTTCGTGCAGTGTTACAGTCGTGTAGATCAAGCAGTCAAGGTTGTTGTTGTTCGATCAGAGTGCACAACAGAGCGTGGAAACGTTTCTGCATATGTGCGCAGAGTTTGCTTTCTATGCATTTGAGTTTATTCATGCTGTAATTTCTAGAATGATTTGCATAACCATTTATTTTGAAGTCGACTATAAATGTTATGTTAATTCATGATTGTAATTTGGAATAGTTTTGTTCCACTGCTCATGGAAATCTCGATTCCAATTTCCTTCATGACCATTCTTCAAACTCCCTCGATCAATCTCTAAGCGTCCATAGCACAACCTTCGAACGCAACGACCGGTGCACAACACGAACACAATGAACGCAACAATCACAAACCCAACGAATGGCTTCCAGAACCTTGAAATCAATCAAGTTGAGTGAGAATAACACCACAATGGTTACCTTGGTATTTTCAGTGTGAGAATCCAGGAGTTATGGACTCTGTATGATTTTGGTTAGAGGAAGAGATTGGAGGACAGCAATCATGTAGATGATTGAGCAAGTGGGAGATGAGAGTTGTCTATCCTATAGAAAATGTGCTCTCTTGTAGAAAATGGTAGCCTATCGTATAGACAAAACCACGCAATCGTTTAGATACAATCAACTGAATGAACTGTCGTATAGTTAGAGTCCACAATCGTTTAGTCTCTCTACTAGCTATCGCTTAATGAACACTTTCACTTGATAGCTTTATTGTGAGTAACTTTCCGAATTGAGTAACTCTATAAATTTAGGAAAACATTTTTCCTTTTATCTCACGGTTAACATAAAACAACCAATAACCTCCCACTCAATCGGTTATTAGAGAAAAAGATTTAATTATCAAATAATTAATATTATTATAAATAAATATGATAACCAACCTACCATATTATATTTATAACCTATAGTTTTAATATTTCATCTCATAAAACATACAAACCATAGTTCTTTTTCTATTTTATGATATTTAATGTAAATCATGTTTACATTAATCCTCCACTTGATGTATTTCATACATCACACCATTTATATTATATATAATTGAATTTCCTCTTGTCAATTTGAACATTTCATATCAACCCCAAGAATTGATTCTCAACTTGAATCCATTGAGCTACCAAAGAGACCTTATGCACTTGTAACTTGAAGCTCCAATGGTACGTGAATAATTGACTAAACTCTTTAGTCATGAGATCTATCATCCGTTAACTGTCGGGTACTCCACTAAAAATCGACAGCTGCACTCTCCTCACTACAGATATATTTCTGTGTCCATATCAACCAATCAACGATGCAATAATCCTTCACAAATCGCTCATAAGTACAGTTGGGCCAATTTACCATTATGCCCTTGTAGTTACATCTAACTCCTAAAGTACCACTGATTCCTCTAATGAACATAACTCATAGTCCTACTATGACTGAGCCCTCTCTTCAAAAAGAGGTTGTGGCCACTATGTTCAAGACCTGGAATCAGCCCTTAAGAGAACAATCTATCTACTTACCCCTGCTTCGGGGAAGGAGTGAATTCCATCTTGTGTAACTGAATTCTCAGCTCCCCAATTAGACAAACCCCAAAAAGGTAGGCTTGTTGAGTTGGCAATTTGGCGACTCTCACCCATACTAATCAAAAGATCTCCCTCAAAGGTAGAAGTTCCTAAAACACTCAAGATTAAGGTCATATCCCTATGGTCGTTTAAGGTGAGATGTAAGTCTAAAGTATCAACGACGTTATATAAAGAGACAAATCATCTCGTGGTCCGGTCTTATACAAACTCTTTGTATAGGACACCCTCGCTCGCATATCTCCACATGAATGGTCAGGATCAAACCATTTGTAGTAGTTCACAACACTTGTAAACCTCTACAAAGCGGGTCGTATCCGTAGTGTCACCAGGATAAGGTATCCTTCCTTTATGCTTATGCTACAGACCTTTTTAGGTTATCACTTAAGGCATGATCTACTTGTATATCTCATATAAATGCTTAAGTTTACATACAATAACCACAGATCTTTGTTTATTAGATATGAGTAAATGCAAAATAAAATAACTCTTATTTTATTCATAATAATGTGTACAATATTTACAAACTACGAGGCTCCAGAAGACTAATGTACAATACATGGAAAAACAAGTACAATATACAACAAACTAGGGCATACCCCAGTATCATCTCCAACTTTCCCTAGACAATATGTCATATGTCCCGTAGACCCAGACTCTTTAGATGACCCCTAGACACTTTAGCCATGAGAACCTTTGTAAGCCGATCAGCAACATTGTGCTCCGATGTGATCTTCGTGACTATCACATGCCCGCGATGCACAATCTCCCTAATCAATTGATATTTCTGTTCTATATGCTTGCTTCTACGATGACTCTGAGGTTCCTTCGAATTTGCCACAGCCCCGCTATTATTAAAATAAAGAATGATCGGAAAAAACATATTTGGAACAACTTTCAAATCTATAAGGAATTTCCTTAGCGAAATAGCCTTCTTAGTAGCTTCCCAAGCGGCTATGTATTCGAATTCCATAGTGGAGTCTACGATTCATCCTTGCTTGAAGCTTCGCCACACTATAGTCCCTCTATTAAGAGTGAACACTGACTCTGATGTCGATTTACGAGAATCTCTATCAGTCTGAAAGTCAGAGTCCGTGTATCCTGTAAGGATCAAATCCTTATCTTCATACACGAGCATATAGTCCCTCATTCTTCGAAGATACTTGAGGATCGTTTTGACCACCGTCTAGTGATCTAATCCTGGATTCGACTGATAACGACTGACAATCCCTACTGCATAGCAAATGTCAGGTCGAGTACATAACATTGCATACATTAAGTTTTCAACAGCTGAAGCATAGGGAATCCGTCTCATCTCCTCAACCTCTTGAGGTGTCTTAGGGCATTGATCCTTAAACAATACGATTCCATAACTGAAGGGTAACAAACCCTTCTTAGAATCTTGTATCTGACCAAGATTTGATCGATGTATGATGCCCGAGATAAGGCCAACCTCTTGTTCTTACGATCTCGAATGATCTGGATCCCTAGAACATATTATGCCTCTCCCAAATCTTTTATTTGGAATTGGGTGGCTAGCAACTTTTTAATGTCAGTCAAAAAGCCTAGATCATTCTCAATGAATAGAATATCATCCACATACAGTACCAGGAAAGCTACTAAGCTGTTGACATTTTCTTGTAAACATAAGGCTCATCAACGTTCTGATCAAAGCCAAACGATTTGACCTTACTGTAAAATCTAATGTTCCACGATCTAGATGCTTGTTTCAGCCCATAAATGGACCTATTAAGCTTGCAAAATTTTTGTTCTTGATCTAGAACTATGAACCCCTCTGGTTGAGCCATGTAGAAGGTATCCTCAAGATTACCATTAAGAAAGGCAGTCTTGACATCCATTTAACATATCTCATAATCATAAAATGTAGCTATAGACAGAAGTATCCTGATAGACTTCAGCATGACAACAAGTGAGAAAGTTTTCTCATAGTCCACTCCCTCGACCTAAGTATAACCCTTTGCCACGAGTCCAGCCTTAAAGGTTCGCACATTTCCATCTACACCTCGTTTTTGCGTGTAGATCCACTTACACCCTATAGGGTTTACCTCATCAGGCTGATCCACAAGTTCCCAGACATTATTGAAGTACATACACTCCATTTTCTGGTTCATGGCTTTAATCCACTCATCTTTGTCAACATCCTCCATTGCTTACTTATAAGACAATGGATCCTCGACCCCATCATCAGAAAATGATATTCTGAGCTTCAGTTAAACCCATGTAGCGTTCCGGTGGGTTCATAACCCTCCTACTATGTCGAGGCAGTCTCGACTCTTGAGATGGTTGACTAGATGTACTGACATCAACAACTCTTATTAATCTATTAGTCTGTTTAAAAACTCTTGTCAAACCCTCAGTAGTCTCACTAGAAATCTCATGTAAAATAAGCTTACTTCGTGGTTTGTAATCCCTGATGTGGTCTTCTTCTAAGAAGATAGCATTTTTCAACATAAACACTTTGTTCTCACTCGAATCATAAAAGTATCCACCCTTCGTTTTCCTGGGGTAGCCTACAAAGAGGCAAACTTTCGAACGTGGTTCCAACTTCTTCCAGTTAGTCACTAACACATGGTCCGGACATCCCTAAATCACTTTGTTCTCATCCCAAAATTCTATGTATCTCACTCACTCCTCTTTTCTCAAACTTTCCCTCTCTTCCAAAATACACAGAGCCCACACAAACTCTTGGAATTCTCATCCCAGAGAATAGAGAAGGCTTCTTGTGGTGGTGTCCACATGTTCTTCGTTTTGTGAGTTTGTGGTTCAATATGTTCATGACCATTTTGGAGAAGAGGAATTACGTGAAGAACGGTTCTTCAAAGGTAAGGTTTTCTTAATCTCTAATTTCTCCTTTTCCCTTTTGATGGCATGCTGTAAATTTTAATTTGAATGCATATTTTTGTTCTATAATTTTGCATTCTGTGAAAAACCAAAAATTGGGATGATCCATGTTTCCACTCAAGGCCTTCACAGGTTCTTTCAATATGATCTTGATGGATAGTTGCAAAAATCTTCGTAGCTCAGATTTAATTGGTTTGTCTTTTGACAGACTTAATGAAGTTGGTCCAGGTATGGACTAGATGTGAAGTCTTCATAGCCTAGTTTTGAGTGGTCTGTTGCGATAGACTTGATGAAACAATAAACGTGAATGTGAAGGTCTGGTCGCCTTCCATGAAAGAGTTTAAGAGCTTCTTTCTAGAGCTTTCACGATGACCCAAGATTTATCTGCATGGTCTTATATAATACACTTTATATCCCAGAATCAAGGAAAATTTAAAGAGTAAAAACGTGTTATGCAGGTCTCAACCATAGTTAGTGAAAGTTCAAGAGGTAAACTCACTCTCTCTAATGAGGTTGTTGCTCTACTTCACTATGCATCAATTCAAATCGTAAGATATTGATGTTTAAGTTTGTTCTTCTTTCTTAACTCAGAAGTTGGTTATCAAAATCTTTTGTTGTTTTAACCAGTCATTCGTGGGGGATTGTTTGGAATGACTTTGGGCTTTTGGCCCATAGCGAAAGGAAAAAGTATGGGCCAAAAGCAAAAAGTAGTTTTGAGAGAAAAGAGATAGAAGTTGTCCCACATTGGAAGATTTAGGCTTGGTAGGTGGATATATATATATATATATATATGCAAGGAAGCTTCTAAAATATGGTGGTGGTGGAAGTATAACACTTTTATAACATGCGTGCGCTCGTCCGTCCAGTTGGACAAGCGGGTTCAGGTAACCACGCTTAGGCGAAAAAGAAATAACTTTTTACTTCACCAAAATAAATGTGTTAATTGGAATTAATTCCAAAATGTTTTTTTCCCTCTTTTTAAAGAAATCTGCTTCTGAATATATAGAAAACCCTAGCCACCTTCTTCTTCACAGATCTGCTCTACTACCCTCCATCATCGTTTTTGAGCTAATTTCCTATTGATTTCAATCTGTTCTCCGATGCTCCTCAGATTGCACCTATCTCTGTGCAACCGAGGGAGCTAAAAAACTACGACACGGTAGTTTTTGTTTTTTTAAAAAAAATATATTTTTTTTTTAATTTCTTCTTTGTAGGTTAGAAATGAGGAATATGGGATTAGATGCAGTTTATCATTATCGTTAAAAAAAAAAAAGAAAGAAAGAGAGAGAAAGTATTGGTTACATAAGTGGTAACATCAAAATTACAAAAGCTTCATTAATAAATTCCAAGGAAAGAGGATAAAGTACTATAAAAATAAAGCAAATAAATGGTACTTGTGGGTGAACGAGAATATATCCAACTGGAGTTTGAATATATATATTGGTATAAAATTTTAAATTTAGGATTAAGTATCTAATCATATTCAATTAAAGATTAAACTAATTTCAGAAAAATTGGAGATTGGGAATGTCTACTACTCGAACAGTTCTCAATTCTGGATATGTGAATCGTTTATTATATGACATATTTTATTATTAGTTATATATTATGAGATATCATGACAGTTTTGATTTTCTACGATTTTAGGAGAATTTCTCAGTCATTTTAATAAAATATTTTTCAGTAATATGATATTGTAGCTGAAGTTTTATGTCTAAAAATGTTAAAAGTATGTTTTATTCTAAATGGTTTCAGAAAGACAGAAAAGCATGTTTATCTATCATTCGAAGTTATGAGTTATGAGATTTATGATGAAATGGTTTTTAAAGACGTGATCTTATACCCATGTGATTATCCAATACACCTCGTGAATGTGTTTCCTTAGTATAAATGATATGGTGATTTTCTCAATACACCTCATGAGTGTGTTTCTGAGATGTAAATGATAGTTACATTTTCTAATACACCTCGAGAATATGTTTCTAGGGTGTAAATGTTATAGTTATGTTTTCCGAGATACCACTAAAATGTATTTCGATGGTGTAAATGTAGACCTACGTGCACATATGGAAAGATTAGTCTATCATTTATAATAGTATCACTCTACGCAAACGTGAGAATAAGTTGGGGTATAGATTTAGTGATGGTTTTCACAAGCTAATGTTTTAAGTTCATCCAGGATTGTTATTTATGTGAATTCTCTAATGATTATTAATTTAGAATGAACTTTTATATGTTTTGAGGAAAGTTTTACTAAAGTAATTTTAATACTAAACTTATCATTCATTAGACTTTAATTCAACCTTTTAAATTTATTTTCTCTGCACTACAATAATTCTAGTTCTAGATGTTAGTTGGCATTTTATAAACGATGTTAGTTTAACTCTATGATATTAGTTTTAGAATAACACGTCTAAAAATTTCGTAATTCAATGGAAATTTCATAAACAATGATTGGCCTTGATAAATATGTTGCCATTGATATATATGATGCCATCGAAGGAATAGCTTGATTGGGATTAAATATATTGGAAAGAATGGAATATTTGGAAGAAAGGTACATGTTTTTTTTAAACAATAATAACTTCTTTATTTTTAATGTTTTCTCAACATTTCTCTTTCTAGTATAAATAATCGTAATGAAGCAAATATAGTTTTATTAATTAAAACTCTATTTATGTTGACTTGATATAACTTAATTTCTATACTTGTCCTGTAGTTATGGTAGTCATAGATTAGGTATTGATAAGTTTAGTTACTTGGATTGATAAGTTATTCATGGCTTCTCTTTTATATATATATATATATATATATATGTCAATGTTCTTGTTGATAAGTTATTAACACTAATGGAAACTTCCCTCACTTAACTCTTACCATTCCATATGGTTTAGAGACGACTTTACATATTGTTGACTTTTTTCTATTAATTATTTCTGTTTAAGTTGTTTGTATTTGATAACCTTATTTAGCTGTTTGTGTGTTTGATAAATTAGATTACAATATAAGGAGTTGTTATTGTCTTTTGTATTCCTTTTTTACAATCTTAAGTTCTTGGGTGGATAACATTACAATGTAGGAATTGTTATTTATCGTTTGTATTCCTTTTTCAACAACCTTAATTTCTTGGGTGGATAAGTTATTGTTATGGTTTCTACTAAGTTCATTTTAGTTCATGAATATCATTAACTTATTGAGTTTATTTATTGAGTTGAATTTATATTGATAAATTTAGTTTAGGTAACTTCTCCCTATTTCAATTCTTCATTTTCACATGCTTAAAGGTTTTATAGAGTTTAATTTGGATGGAGATTCAAAGAATTTGGGTTAGTATTTTCTCCCTTTATTTTAAATGACTTGTATAATTCAAAGAACTTACCTTGAAATCTTTGTTATATAAATGTATGATAAATCGAAAAATAAGTACCTTATCATTTTAGTCATAATATGGGTATTATGTAATAAAGTTCATGAGAGAAGTTTTGCATCATCTAGATATTTCTATCAAATCCCTTATATATCACTCTCCAAACTTAATATTATTATTTACATATTGTGTATTTATTAATAATGAGTTTATTGTAATATTTGTTATTTATTTGCTTTCATGTAATTTGATACTGAGAATCCTTTTATCCAAGAGAAACTCAATGAGGACGTACGAGTTGGATGGGTGGAATTGTTAAGCTTCACTTGATCAGATTGTGTTTTGGTATAAAATATATTGTTTGGCCTCACTCTGAACATTTGGAAACCCTTAAGCATTTTGTGTAGACTTGAAACATATTGTATAGCTTTGTTTGGTTGTTAGGTAATTTTTGTAACTTTGCTAGATTTGAAGCATAGTATACAACTATTCTGAGAGCATTGTATTGAAACTCGAATTAATGAATATCGAAATGAAATGACGGATTGTGTTTTAGAATTTTGTCCCTATTTTGTTTTAACATTTTTGTTAAAGAATTAACGGGTTGAGAATTATTATTTTTATAAAAAAAAATATATTTTATGCAGGTTTTGGGTTCTATATTATGCTAATATATTTGTTGCCAATTATAGAAGATATGATGTCAGTTTTAAATTGTCATAGTAGATAATAATAATAATTGCAATTAACAAATCGCATCGTATATGTATGATGGCATGGGTTTGATGTCGATTATAAACTAATATCGTAACAAATTGCCATCATAAATGTATGATGGCATGGGTGTGATGTCGGTTCTAAACCGACATCATAAACAATCGCTATTGTATATATATGATGACATAAATTTTGATGGTCGTTTAGAATGGCCATCATAGCACAATCGCCATTGTAACCTATGATGTCGTTGGATACGATGGCGGTTTGTAATCCATCACCATAAGTATATGATGTCAGCTCAGAACTAACATCTAAAGCCAAAATTATTGTAGTGTCCACCAAGTTGCTCTTGAATTTCAACAAGAGTGAATTTTAGTGATTGTGTAACGATGTTGAATTGTATAATTAAGGTATATCATTCAAGTTAAGTTTGAGAAGAGTTTGATGGTAAGTTCCATTGAACGCTCAGGGTCTACTATCGTCACAGTTCGTCTTATGTTTAGGTAGGGTAATCTGGGGTGGGGTGTGACAATTTATGTAAGTAGTATTTATTTCAAGTTAGGTTTCAAGTTTAAGGTAAGTTTGATGGTAAGCTCTATTCCACACTTGGGGTCTACTATCATGACTGCCTGTCCTAGGTTCAGGTAGGGTAATTTAGGGCAGGGTACGACATATAGTAACTTTCAATAAGTAAATGATTTCATGGACGTTTTTAGTGATGTATCTAGAAATTAGGTTATTCTGAAAAAGAGAGTAGTTTAAATTTTTGGTCTAAGCTCCATATGAACCTCTAATATTGACCTGGTGTGATTATTTCAAACTCTCCAATTTTGAAATATTCAAGAAGATTCATCAAATCTATCTCTCTCATTCCCTCATTCCCTCCCTTTCTTCCCCTCCCTCGAGCACACACATAGGTAACACAACTATACATTAATATAAAGTTAATAGTTATTCAGGAATATATAAATTTCTTCTATACATAATGTAAAGTTAGGTATGATCTTTCTCAAATTTTATAGAAAGATCTTTCCTCAGTACTGCTAGCATTTTTAAATGGAGCAGGTTTCCCACTTAAAGGTGCTAAATCAAGATCCAGAACACAAAGATGGAATTGGATTTGTTTGTAGTAATCAGAGAAATTGAATCCATTAAAGTTGATTATAGACATAGCTTGCAAATGAAGAGAAACGAAAGCAAACACTTACAAATACATAATAGATATGCTTATACATTATTGCTTTGAGAAATAAACTTACATATATATAATGTAAATTCATATAACATTAAATAATCATTAAACATATATTGAAGTTATTCTTTATAAGATAAAATAATATATAATATTCATTCATAATTCATGTTATATTTATTTTCACATAATTAGTCATTAAAATTGATAAGGCAACTCTAACCTTCGGCTCAAAGACCCAAGCTATTATGTAGCAAGAACCTTTGAATCTAAGAAATTAACACCTCCCTATACGAATTTAGCTCAACCCCGAGAAAATACTCAAATTAGATTATCTCTTGATCGAAGATCTAGAAGCAAGATTGGGAAATCTAGTTCTATATTGAGTCACTCCACAATCAACTTGATCAAGGTTAGATTGAACGACTCACATGCATTCTATCACAAGAATTGCAAAATTCTAATGGAAAAGTCTCAAATATGAGATCTTAAATTTCATTCATCAAAATCTTAATCTGATTACAAATGGATGATGATAAGGCTTTATATGGACTTTTAGAGATTCTAAACCTATTTAATGTAAAGTAGAAAAAGTCAAAATAAAACATTAAAAGAGTTCTCCATCTTCCAACCACCATCTTCTAACTATCATCTTTATTGTTACATCATTAATGGTAGCCTCCATCTTTGACTAGTCATAGAAATAAATTTAAAGCTGATATTACAATAAAACGTTTGTGAACTTAATATAAAAATTCTTCAAAGTGCTTGAACTCAAGGAATCTTAATGTCTACTCCATGTTCCACTTCAACCGAGCAAAGATTGACTTTCAATACTCCAAATGGTCCTTGGTCTATTGGATCAACATTTTTCACATGAAATAGAGGATGAAACGACTCTATCCAATATTGTACATGAAGAATAAATATTGTCGAATCTGCTGTCTTAGATCTTGTAATTGGTCCAACCAGAACGAGCAGAATACCTTGATTCTTATCATTTTCTCCGTCTTCAAAATGATTCATCCTTAGATCAGGAAATTCATCACCTAGATAAAAAAAGACTCAAGTCAGCAATATTAAATGTAGAACTTATTGAAAATTCTCCTAGAAGATCAAACTTGTATGCATTGTTGTTAATTCTTTCAAGAATTTGAAGAGGACCATCCCCTTTTGGATGTAACTTTTTCTTCCTTTTAAAATTAGTTTCCTTCTTCCTTTATTAATTCTTAAAGCAACTTTGGAGTTATTTTTTCAATCCTTTCTTTCACTTCCTTGTGCAAGGTTTTGATTAATTCTGCCTTATTTATTGTTGCATCACTTACAAAATTGTTAGAAAGAATAGGAAGCAAATCAAAAGGAGTAAGTGGATTGAATCAACAAACAACTTCAAAAGGAGAACAATGAGTTGTAGTATAAATTGCCCTATTGTATGCAAATTCAACAAAGGGCAAAGAGTTTTCCCAAGACTTAATATTCTTTGAAATAATGGCACTAAGTAAAGCACCCAGTGTTCTATTCATTACCTCACTTTGTCCATCAAATTGAGGATGACAAGTAGTAGAGAACAACAACTTTGTTCCCAACTTACCCCGCAACACTTTCCAAAAGTGGCTTAAAAACTCAATATCCTTATCATTAACAATAATTCAAAGAATTCCATATAACCTTACCACTTCTCTAAAAAACAAGTCAACCACGTCTTAGCATCATCAGTTTTGTTACATGCTATAAAATGTGTCATTTTACTAAAATCTATCAACAACAACAAAAATGCAATCTTTATCCTTCTTAGTCCTAGGAAAACCTAGAACAAAATTCATAGACATGTTAGTCCAAGGTTCATTCGGCACAAGTAAAGGAGTATACAATCCATTTGGTTGTGATCTAGATTTAGCCTCTTTGCATTTAAAACATTGAGTACAAACCTTATGCACATCATGCTTCATTTTAGACCAAAATAACTGCTCATGCAACATATCATAGGTTTTGTGAATTCCAAAATATCCCATCAATCCACCTCCATAGGCTCATTTCACAAGCAAGTCTCTTACAAAACATTTAGGGATACAGAGTTTACTTTTCTTAAACAAAAATTCACGAACATTTAGGAATACAAAGTTTACTTTTCTTAAACAAAACTTCATGAAAAACATAACCTACAGCTTTTCCATTAAGACCAGATGAATAAATCGTTCCAAAATTAGTGTTATCTCTATATAACTCCTTAACATGCTCAAATCCAAGAATTTTTACACTAAGAGAGGTAAATAGATTGTACCTTCTTGACAAAGCATCAACCATCACATGTTTCTTACCTTGCTTATATTTGATAACATAGGGAAATGTTTCGATAAATTCGACCCATTTTGCATGCCTACGATTCAATTTGATTTGACCCTTAAGATGCTTCAAGCTTCATGATCAATATGGATCATAAACTCTCTTGGCCATAAGTAGTATTGCCATACCTGCAAAGCACGAACTAAAGAAAACATTTTTTTATCATAGGTAGGATAGTTCAAAGCTGTCTCATTTAGTTTTTCACTAAATACATTAAGGGCTTCCTATTTTGCATTAAAACAACATTTATGCCAAAATCACTTGCATAACACTCAATTTAAAAGGTCTTATCAAAGTTAGGTAATTTGTCTTTAAGTTCATTAAAAGCTTTTTCTTGCTTTTTCCCCCATTCAAAGACATGCTTTTTCACTAAATCATTCAAATGGTGCAACTATGGTACTAAAATCCTTTATGAAACTCCTATAGAAACTAGCTAGTCCATGAAAACTTCTAACCTCACTTGCATTTTTGGGTGTTGCCCATTCTTTAATTGCCTTAACTTTCTCTTCGTCTACTTCTACTCCATTTTTACCGACTATGAAGCCAAGTAAGTTAACTTTTTCCATGCAAAAACTACATTCATCTAAGTTAGCATAAAGCCTCTATTTTCTAAGTGTGATCAAAATAGTCCTAACATACTTCTCGTGTTCAAACAAAGCCTTTGAATAAATCAAAATATCATCAAAACAAACAACAAAAAAATTTCCCAAACATTCTCTCAAAACATGGTTCATTAGACACATAAATATACTAGGAGCATCAGTTAAACCAAAAGGCATAACAAGCCATTCATACAATCCAAATTTGATTTTGAAAGCTGTTTTTCATTCATCTCCTCATACATTCTAATTTGATGATATCCAAATTTCAAATAAATCTTTGTGAATAAACATGAACCATGCAATTCATCAAACATATCATCTAGCCTAAGAATAGAATGACGATACTTTGCAATGATTTTGTTGATAGTTCTACTGTCCACACATGCACCAAGTTCCATCCTTCTTTGGCACCAATTGGATTGGTATAGAACGTGAACTCAAGCTTTCTTGAACATGGTCTTTCTCCATGAGTTCCTCTGCTTGCCTCTGAATTTTTTTTTTTTTTTTTTGTCTCAAACGGATTTGCTTTATAGTCTGGCATTTTTGGAATGATAGCCCCAGGAATGAAATGTATTTTATACTTAATACCTTTAATAGGTGGTAGTTCTTTAGGAGCTTCATCTTGAAACACATCTTCAAATTCCTGCAAAAGAGATTGAAACACACTAGGCAAAGACAACTTGTTAACATTAGAGGCTAAATACCCTTCCTTGTATGTAAGAAAGATTGGTTTTTGGCAAAACAATGCCTTTCTCATTTCTCCCACTTTTGCCAAACAACTCACTTTCTTTTCTGTTTTTTTCTTTCAATTTTATTCTTTTTTCACTTTTCTTCTCTCCACTCTTTTTTTTCTCGTTGATTTTTCTCAAATTTTTCACTCACCTTTTTATTTTCTCTCAACTATTTTTCTTCAAACTCTTTTCTTTTCTTTTTCTCTAACTTCATATGATCAGAAAATACATCTTTAGAACACAGAGGTACAAGAGTTGTGTTTCTCCCATCTTTTGTAAAAGAATACCTATTCAAGTATCCATCATACAAGACCTTCCTATCAATTTCCAAGGTCGACCAAGTAATATATCTCTAGCATGCATGGGTAACACATCATAAAGAACCTCATCTTTATACTTTTTCAAGGTAAAATAAATTAAAATTTGAGAAACTACCTTCAGTGTTCCACTATCATTGAGACATTGAAGCTTGTAAGACTTAGGATGGTGTTGAGTTGAAATTTGCAATTGTTTGATCATAAATGTACTAACGCCATTGGTGCAACTTCCATTGTCAATAACAAGACTACAAGGAGTTCCATTAACTAAACACCTAGTGTTGAAAAGATTATCTCTTTGGTCTTCGACATCATTCTCCTTAACTTGAGTGTTAAGAAGTCTCCTTGTAACAAGTGTCAATCTACTCCCATCTTCTAGTCCCCCTTACTCTCTTCAACTTCTTCTTCAATTAGCTCATCTTGGTCATTTTCTTCTCCATCGGTGACAACTTCTCCATTTTTTATGATCATGGTTCGCTTGTTTGGACAATCACGACTAATATGACCACTTGACATTTCCAACATTTGATATCTCTATTCTTTTCTCGAACGTTCTTGGATCTCTCCAATTTTTCCTTGCCCTTGGAGCTCTCAGCCTTATCCTTCTTGTCAAACTCAAAATTTTCCCTAGGCTTGAAATTAACTTTCCCAATATTTGCATTCTTTTGCTAAGTGTTAGTAGAAATAGAAGTAGATTTAGAAGAAGCATACCTCTTGTTATGCAACTTCTCCCAAGCTAATTGCCCTTCAATTTTGATAGCAAGGTGTAACAATTCTTTCATGTCAAAGTAAGTTTGCCTAGCCACTTGATTGGCCAATTCTCGATTCATTTCTCTAAGAAATCTAGCCATTGTATCTTTCTCATCTTCATCAATATTTGCTCTATTCATAAGGATTTGCATTTCCTTGTAATAGTCATCCACACCTTTGGATCCTTGCTACAAAGAATAAAGCTTTTGCTTAAGTTCTCGAATGTAGTGCTTAAGAATGTATCTTTTTCTCATTAGGGCCTTTAACTCCTCCCAAGTTTCAATTGACACTTTGTAATTCCTTCCCCATTCGAGTTTTAAAGATGTCCACCATAAACTTGCATAATCAACAAATTCAGCTACAACAAACTTCAATTTCCTTTCCTTGTTAAAATATGGCAATAAAAAACATGCTTGATTTTGCTCTTATATTGCAAATACTCATCTAGATCCGTTGTCCCATGAAAATAGGAATTGTAAGCTTCACTCCCCCAATTCCTCTTTCCCCTCCTCTCTCATTTTAGTACTCCTTTTCTACCCTTTTTGGTTGTAAAATGCTCATTTCCCTTCTTCTTCCTCTTCCTATACCTTGGTCTAACACTTTCATTCCCCTTGGGTTTTGCCTAACTAAAACAGTTTCATTATCGTCATTTTCTTTATTTTCAAATCATTCATTGCGACCCAATTCCTCTTGTTGAGGATTCCTCAAAGTTACTTCTATCCTTTCTATCTGATCTATCAAGGAATGAATTACTTGGGTCAATCGAGTTATAACACCAACTTGTGCTTCTCTATACTGAGCTTCACTAATCTCTACACGATCTCCCTCTCCTTGACTCATAATAATATTTTAAAGTGTTGGATTTTATGTCCTAAAACTCGTGGTTTGTAAAAAATAGAACTTATTCTGAAAATTTAATAAGTTGTTATTGAATAGATGTTTTGTTTATTAGAAATTCAATAAACCTAAAAGTCCCTTGACTATTACATAGACTTAGGGTTGTTTTTATTGGCCAGAAAAGAACCTAAGTATAAATTTACCCTTTTAATAGAACACTTCAGTGGTAGTTCAATAACTTCTATATGATAATGTTATTAGAAAACTTTAGTGGGAGATTAATAACATATATGATACGTTATTTTTAGCTCTCACATCCCTAAGAGTTCAAAGTCTAGATTTAAGCGGTACTTCGTGTCACCCTGGGAGTGACCTCCATACGGAAAGTATTTTTTAGCTTAAATCTAGATTTCGGTAAATAAGGGAAAGTTGTTCGAACAAAAATCAAGTATACGATTTCAAACTGCCACGTCTCCACATAGTTTACATTGTGAGATTCATATGATGCTTCGTGTTACCCTGGAAGTGACCTCCATATGACAAGCAAATGTATGAGTCAATAACAAGGTAAACGAGGGAAGTAGTTCATAGTAAATGGGTGAAGGAAATGTGTCAACATATCCTACGGTCTCTTCCATTAGTTTGGACCATGAGATTCCTATGTTGCACCTACTGGTTAGCTTTAAGCGACCCTTTGCTAGTCGTTTAACGACGATTATCCCCATGGAGGGTTGTAACATAGTATTCAGAACAACTCAAGCTCCAAAGATGGATAAGATTTCTTAGGTTTATTCCCAACCTTGACTCTCCACTTCAATAGCATAATTGGGGCCGACTTCTGACGTCTGAAAACGGAGGGTTACACTTACAGAATTCTTAAGTGTTAATAATTTCTGACCAAAAGTGGTACCTAAATGACTATTGAAATATGAGTTATCCTGGAGATAGTATTTAGTCAAGAATGTCTTGTTGTAGTATCATTGCAAAAGAATAATCTTGGGTACATTATTAATTTGCTAAAATTTGATTGGATTTAAAAGTAATTCACTTATAGAATTTGTTTATAATTTCATAATGATAAGTTCAATAATACAATTGTTGGCATCGGATAAACTGATCAGGGATAATTATGTGACCTGAAAATCAAATTTGAACACGATACTTGTGATAGACAATTTGTGGTTTGTCTTAACAGAGGATTGTCCTCCCATTCCGAGCTCTAACACAAACCGAACTGTTCGGGATGCGTATGATAGATGGATCATGGCAAATGATAAAGCCCATGCTTATATCCTAACCAGCATATCAGATGTTTTGGCAAAGAAACATGAGGATATAGGTACTATCAAAGAGATTATGGAATCTCTACGAGGGATGTTTGGACAACCGTCCTTCACCCTGAGGCATGATGCCATAAAATACATTTACAACAGTTGCATGAAAGAGGGGGCCGCTGTTTGTGAACATGTCCTGGACATGATGATCCACTTTAATGTGGCAGAAGTGAACGACATTGTTGTTGACGAAAGAAGTCAAGTTGGTTTTATTCTAGAATCTCTTTCGAAGATTTTTCTGCAATTCTGTACGAATGCACTGATGAATAAAATTGAATACAGTTTGACTACTCTGTTGAATGAGCTACAGGCTTACCAGAATATGTTGAGAACTAAAGGTCTGGAATCAGAAATAAATGTTATTACTGCTGAAAAGAGGGGAACGCCCTCCAAGCCTGATGTTGTTTCCTCTTCACAGAGTAAAAGTATTCCTGTGAAGAAGGGCAAAGGGAAAGGGAAGAGAAACTTGCTGGAAAGAAAGGCAAGAAAAACACTGCAGAGAAAGGGAAGTGTTTCCACTGCAACGAAGAAGGGCATTAGAAGAGAAATTGCCCTCAACACCTTGCTGAGAAGAGAGCAGAGAAAGCTAAACAGGCAAACTAGTTTCTGAGGATCGCTTGCTCAGCTTGATCAGTGGGAGATGTTGATGCTTGATCTTACTTGCTTTTGTGATATTGTAAAGAACAAAATGTATATATTTTTGTTGTAAATGAAATGTTCATTTTAAGAAAATTATGTTAGTTCTATCTCATAACAACTTCTGTTAAGAATCAAACTATTAAAAGCCATTTGCAAATATTCAGATATTTAAAAATGGCTAAATTAAAGTATAGAAAGTTTAAAGATTTCTAGATCTGACTATTAAACAAGAGTTGTTAAGATAGGTCAGACGCGTCTTACTCAAAGAGTTGAGAGTATCTCAATGTAGTGGGAGGAAAGTGTGACATCCTGGTTATTATTGAGAATAAGATGCATTCCCATATAGTTTAATTAAAAGTCTATTGTACACTGACATGTTTGCAATAATTCTGTCGGCTAAAGTGTTTGAGAATCACCTAGTAAAACATGATTTTAATTGTTTGACTACTCTGCTAAATGAGATACACTAAAAATGTACATTATATTTGGTATATCAATCAATTGATACACTTAAAAAATATCATTTATACAGGTGATATAACATGACTTTAATTGTGTTATGATCAAAGTTGTTTGTTCGATTATGATAAATATTAATTTTATCTTTTTTCATGTTTATATAGAGTAATTTTCGTTCTATTGGTTCTTTGATGTTGATAGTATATGTTAAATGAATTAATTTTGTCAAGTGATATATCAAATATAAATTATATTAGTTAATCTGTTTTATTTTCAAATTTTTAATATCATTTTAATGGTATATAATTTATACTTAATTTGGTATATCAATTGTATAACAAATATTTTATATTTCGTATAATTAATTGATTGATATATATAATTTACAAAAAAAAAAAAAAAAAAACATATCGATGATATTGTTGATATACCAAATATGAAGTATATCCTTTATAAAGATACTTAAAGTTTAACATTGACATTTCAATTGTATATATTAGTATTAATTCAAAATGAATTACAAATAGATCATTATTCTATCAATGATATATCATAATGAGCTGAAGATGTAATACTAAGTATTTGGTGTATCGATAATTTATCAACACTCATTCAAATTTTTATTTATATTGTAATATTAGATGTATTAATAATATATCAATAGTCATTTAAAATTCATTTCATGTACATTTGTAGTGTATCTATAGTATATCACTCATGATCTAAATTTATTTTAAGTACTATATTAGTGTATAATATATCAATACTCATTCAAAATTCAATTTCAAATATATATTATTAATGTATTAGTAGTTATAATTAGATACTTATTCAAAATTCATCTAAAGTATAAATTAGTTTATCAATATTATATCAATGCATATAAAAAAACTAAGTGCAAGTATATCATAAATGTATCGGTAGTATATCAACATTTCTTCTAAATAAAATTTTAAGTATAACAATGTGTTAGTATTATGTTAACATTAACTCATAATTTATTTTAAGTATAAAACATTGGTATATCATTATTTCTTAAAGATACATTTGTTCAAGTATATCAATTATATATCAACACATGTTCAAAATTCAATTTCAAATGTAACATTGGTATACCAATAGTTTATCAACATTCGTTCAAAATGGTTACTGGTATAACAAGTTGAACCATTACAAGCTGATAATGTTATTCAATAATAGACAAATAAGAATAGAAATCAAATGAAAAATAGTAAATGAACAAGCACATCTTCATAGACAAAACATGGTTTGTGAATGATAAATATGATATATCTATTGCATAGCTTATATACTTTATCTTTGGTATATTAATCAATTTATATACCAAATATAAAGTATATTAGATGACTGATGTACCAAATATAAAGTATATTAGATATACGATGTACATGCTGATACACCAATAACAGTAAATTTGGATGACTGTATTAAATAAACTATTGATATACATGCTGCTCTTATACACATCTAGATGTGTATAAATAAACTATTGATATACATGCTGATACATCAAAAAGGGTAAGTTTGGAATAATAAAAATGGAAATATGCTTTTATGGGTTTTTTTGCTATATTTGCAAATTTTGAAAAATCATTGCTAAATTTGTAAATTTAAGAATGTTATTTTTTTCTATTCTTGCGAGTACCCCTATAATATATTTACTAATTCTAAGTCAAAACCCTACTTTGATCTGTCAATTTTATATTATTTAATTTTTTCCCCTAAATTCCCACCTCTTCGCAATCT
The DNA here is from genome assembly GCF_009727055.1 of Benincasa hispida. Classification (NCBI taxonomy): domain Eukaryota; kingdom Viridiplantae; phylum Streptophyta; class Magnoliopsida; order Cucurbitales; family Cucurbitaceae; genus Benincasa; species Benincasa hispida. The sequence continues at coordinate 37,350,483 of NC_052350.1, forward strand.
TAAATTCAAAACCCCAAATTTAAATCATTCATCAACTTAAATTCCAATTCCAAAATATTTTATCCAAATATTTAAATCAAACCACAACCGAGGATTCCAAATATCTCAATCAAATCTACATATTAAATATTTCACCAATTAAATTTTAAGTTCTCTTATCAACTTAATCTAAATCAATTATTTTCTCAAATTTGATTTTAAAATTGAAAATTAAAAAAAAAACATAAAATTCAATAAATTTAAGATAATCATTTTAAATTCACCTAAAATTTGGGGATGTTATAGTACATATCTTGACCTGATGGGTTTTTATATATCTAGGACCGGTCTTAAAACTGTTAAAACCAAATCGGATTATTAATAAAACCGAAATTGCGGTTCGGTTCGATTTAAAAGATATTAACCGAAATTTTCGGTTCGATTCGATTTGAATTTCACAAATTTAAACCAAACCGAACCGTTTTAAAATATATATATACTCGAAATTTAGATTTTAGGGTCTCTTCCCATATCGCAAGACGCAAATTGCAGCCCGAAATCGTTCCTCTCTCGCAAGCTGGAGGCCAGCCCCCCTTCCCAATTCTTCTCTCCGTCTCTCGCGTCTCCCTTCGGCCTTTCGTTCTTGATTCGAAACTTTCGGTAGGAACCTCAGTCTCTTCCTTGTGATTCTGTGTTTATTTTCTAAAAGATTAGAAAATATAGGTTGTTCCGGATTTGATTAACTGAGTTGATTTGAATATGCAACTTTTCTGTTGGTGCTTTTCTCAATCTTAAGAAAATATAGCTTTTCTCAACTTTTCCTCACCCATCAATCCTTCCTCATTATCCCCAAAGTTTTCTCTTCCGATCGACAGAAAATTCTTCGCCCAATTCTAGGGTTTCCCATTTGCAAGAGGTATGCATTTTGTTTTGTTTTGTGATCCATAGATCGTGTTTGTTAGGGGGGCTAGCTTTTGGGTTTTGATTTAGATTTTTATTGGGTTTGTGTCTTGCCTTCCTCAGTTGGTATCTAGGCATGTTTTGCTTAGATTGGGCCTTTGCGGGTCGTTTACATGTCTCAAGAAGATGGGTTTTTGTATACCCCTTTAATGATTAATTGAAGTGAAGTGGGTTTCTATGATCTATGTATTTCTTTTGACCTTTATCGTTAATTTGATAAGTGCGACTGTGATAGCTGTTTGTGATGTACGGATTACTATTTTCGGTTTATTTAATAGGCATGAATTCTTGGGTTATTTATAATTTAGGGATATTTTGTCCTGATTTTGGGCTTGGGGGATTGAAGAAACGTGAAGAATGGTGGTATTCTTACTGTTTTTTGTGATAATTATTTTGCAGAAGGAGTTTAAAGGGTGGAGTTCTGTCGTGAAGAGATTTCTTATAAGAAATGGCTGATCAAGGCTTGGAAGGAGCCCAACCCGTTGATCTTAAGAAGCATCCCTCAGGAATTGTGCCTACCCTCCAGTGAGTTCTCACTTTTCCAACCGCTTGTGCCTTCTGATTGTGTATGATAGCTATTTTTTGTTGACCAAATAATAGTGTTTCATTAGTTTTAAATGGTGGTTAAATATCAATGTTTTCAAAGGGCAAGGCGCATCTCAAGGTGACCAGCCCTTTGATTGCCTCAAGAGGAGAGGTGAAAAAAAGGTGAGGCCTGAGTGGAGCAAGGGGCCATTAATAAATAAATATAACATAGATTGTAAGAACATCCAAATGGCAAAAACATACAATACTAATTAAGTTCTAATAGTTCCTCAATTGCGAATCAGAATGTTTTTGTTTGTGCTCCATTTCCACCATCCTATTGTAAAAGAGTACAAAATAAACTTAAAACAACTTCACTGCCCACTGCCGATGCCGAAGAAGCAAAATGCAAATACGAAAATTTATTGATTAATTGAATATAATTACAAATCATAATAAATTACCGTAAGGACAACCTACTATAAATTATAATAATAAAATATAATTTTATAATTTTATTGATTAAAGTAACAGAAGTTTTATTTAAAAAACAAACTTCAAAGAATGAAGCAAAAGAAATAAATGAAAAACTTACCCACAGACTGAATAAGACAAACAAGAAGAAAAGTGGAGAAACATTACTGACTGGTAGAAAGGATATGATGACCAAGTCGAGAAACCTTACACCCAACCATTGAAGTAATTGGAGAAACCTTGAGGAAGAAAACATCGTTCGAGAAGAAGAAACGATGACTAGTCTGAAGATGAAACGAGAGGGAAGAAGGAAGTGAATTAAAAAAATATTAAGGAGTAGCAGAAAAGTTAATGGCAAATCTTTATGTAGGCCTTTTTCTCGGGCTTACTAGATTTGATTTTATGGGTATGGAGCATATTTGAAAAAATAAAAATTAAAGAAGCAGCAGTAGAATGGTTGGTTGCGTGCCTCCGTCAATGCCAAAGGCACTCAAAGGGGCATTGAGGTGTTGTCGGGGGAGCCCTGATTGAAGATGCTTGCCTAGGCACTTCAAGAGGCAACCAGACCGTAGGTTGCCTTGCCTCTCATCTTAGGTTTGCTTGGGGTTGTCTTATTAACACTGCTATATAGAGCAGATTTCAACAAGAAATTGGTATCATGGATGCTTATAGTGATGTATCCAGAAATTGGGTTACTCTGGAAACGAGAGTAGTTTTTAACTTTTCGACCTAAGATCCATATGAACATCCAATATTGGCGTGATGTGATTCTTTCAAACTCTCCAGTTTTGAAATATTTAAGAATATACACATCCAATCTCTTTCTCCCCCCTATTTCTCTCTCTCGTGTGCACACATGTAGGTAACAGTATATATTTTGGTAATATAAGATTTAAATCGAGGTTCGAAGAACCAGTTACATCCTCTAAAAAATATAATGAGTTTACAAATCTCTTGTTAATTTGAATAGTTATTCAGGAATATATAAATTTCATTTATACATTAAAATACAAGTCCAGTAATTGTTTAAAAGCCACAACCTGCCCCTTCAAGAATGCCAATAAATGGACTTTCCTGCTTAACGAATCAACATTAGAGTGTCCAACTTTATGCTTACTGACGAAATCAAACCTTTGAATGAAGGAAAGCCATCTAGCATGCATACGATTTATATAGTTTTTTGAGTTTGCACAAATTTTAGAGAATAATGGTCAGAGAAAAGTATAAATTCCTTTCATAATAAGTATTGCTCCCAAACCTTAAGTGCTCGGACAAGGGAGTATAGCTCTTGCTCATATGTACTCTATTTTTGACGAGCCTCACCCAACTTTTTGCTAAAGAATTCATTAGGATGCATGCTCTAGAGATAGAATGGCTCCATTTCCAGCCCCAGAAGCATTGAAAAGTACTTCAAAAGGCCTAGAAAAATCTGGAAGAGCACACTGTGGATGAGCATAACTTGTTCCTGTAACCAAAGAAATTTTCCTTTATTCAAGCAAATAGTGAGTGGGCTGCTAAAGAACTCAAATGTTGGATAAATTTCCTGTAAAATGTAGCCAAGTCAAGAAAGCTTTGGACATCCTTTACTGACGTGGGTGTTGGCCAATTGCGTGTAGCTTGAGTTTTAGAAGTGTTAGACACTCCATATTCATTAATCACAAACCCAAGAAAAGAGATCTAGTTTGTCATAAAATGAACACTTTTTTTTGATTAATGACCAATTGATTCTCGGCCGACGATTTAAGCATATTGTGAAGATGAAATAGGTGGTCATCTTTAGTTTTGCTATAAACCAATATATCATGGACATATACCACCAAAAACTTATTAATGAAAGGTTTTAGAACTTGTGACATTAGTCTCATAAAAGTGCTCGGTGCATTAAACAAGCCAAATGGCACGACAAGCCAAACAAACCATCATGTGTTTTGATGGTTGTCTTCCATTAATCTCTCCACCTTATTCTTATTTGATGGTAACCACTCTTGAGATCAACTTTGGAAAACCACTTAGCAGCTCCAATTGGGTTGAATGCATCCGAAATCCTTGGAATTGAAAAATGACACTTTAACAGTTATCTTGTTGATGGCCCTACTATCTGCACACAACCTCCAAGTACCATCTTTCTTAGGGGCTACTAAAGTTGGGATGACACAAGGGCTAAGGCTTGGATGATTATGGCCTTTTTCTAATAGCTGTTGGATTTGTTCCTAAAGTATCTTACAATCTCTTGGGTTCATTCTATAATGAGGCAATTTAGGCAAAATGCTATTGGGTAAAAAGTCAATTTGGTGTTGGACATCCCTAAGAAGAGGTAAATCTGTTGGTGTTTCAACAATTTGTGGGAATTCCTCTAATAGTTGGTTAACATGGTCATTAGGCATAGAAGGGTCGGGTGAGTTTGACTGCCCTTGGACAAGACGACCCCAAATCTCCTTACACTCTTTGGTAACTAAAGGCTTTCGTTTAATGATGGTAAAGATACTTTCTTGTTATTAATATAATAACATTAGAAGGTAGGACTGCTTTTATGCCCATCGAGTTAAACTCATACGTATTGTCCCATCCTTTGTGAATGGTTTGTAAGTCGTATTGCCAAGGTCTCCCTAACAAAATATGAAAAACATTCATATCAAGATTATCACAAACGACTTGATCTTTATATATTTTTCCAGTAGAACTTATCTGAGCATCTCCTCCCTTTCGAATTCATCCAATTTTGTATGGGAGGGTGTGTCACTATCAAAGCTTTTACCAATTTCAAGGAGACCACATTTCAACTGCTTCCGTTGTCGATAATGACACTGCTCACCTTTCCATTGATTGTGCAATGCATACAGAAGAGGACGTGTCTTTGTGAATGAATTTTGGTTTTAGGTGAAAGCAAGACTGTTTTGAGAATGCATAACAGTTGGTCCCCATCTTCAGCTTTAATGTAAGTAGGATCTTCTTCCAAAATAGTGTTGTCACTGGTTTCTTGGCTCCCGTCCTCCATATATACCTCTACCTTTCTTTGAGGACATTCGTTTGATGATTGACCCTGTTGGCCAATGGCCATAACGAAAACATTTGCTGAAGTTGGTAGAGTTTGCATGTTTGTTCCACCCTTCTTGGTCGCCGTTTTTTGAAAACTTGGAGTTTGATTGGGTTTGTTACATGTGTTGTTTTTGTTCCAGACATGCTGCCAACCTAAAATTGCTTATTAGTGTCAGAGTTCTTTTTAGAATAAGTAAATGATCTGTTCCACATGCTTCTCTTCTGTTTCTGATTTCTTTTTCTACTTTCTGTTCCACCTTAGCAGCCATATTGATAGCTATTGCCAAGATCATCTACAATTCTTGCTATCTGGTAGTTTTCACTTTTGATTAATCTTGTACGGGCACCCAACCTATGAAATTCCACAGTATATGGCCACAATTCAATTCTACATTTTTGATACTGTTGGTAAAGGAGTTGTTCATAGTCAGCCTGTAAGACTCTTCCTTTCATCATTCTCAACATTCATGGTCAACGCTTGATAGGTCTCTTTCCGATTAGTCTAAGATTGAGTTGTATTTGGTCCCACCATGACATAGCTCCCCAATTTTCAATTTAGAAGTTACTAGTTTGACCTTGGGCTTCGGTGTATTCATGTAATCAGAAGCTCTCTGCGCTTTTGACCCAATCAAGGTATGCTTCTAAGTCTATCTTGCCATCGAACGTAGGGAAATCGATCTTCATCTTGTAATATTGGTTGTAATCCTTGCGTTATTGAAAATTCCTCACCTCTTATCTATTATGAAATCTTCCTAGCTTTTCTTATTCACTGGAGGAATCGAAATCATGGTTGTCAAATTTAGGTTCTTGAATTCTTGGTCTATCTTGAAGAACTCGAGCTCTCTAGAAATTAGGAAATCTTCCCCTTGCATTAAATCTTGATCCATTATTTTGTACTTCTTGAATTTTTGTTTTTTGCGGTTGCTCCCTAATCTCCCCTTTTCCCTATAAAGGTTGTTGTGGAGGGGCATTGGAAATTTGTTCTAATTGCCTAGCCATATCTTCGAGGATAGTCTGAATACTATCAATGCTAGATTGCATATAATTCAATGGTCCTTCAACCGCCAGCAAGCTTACGATTGTGGATTGTGGAGAGAGCGCATCAGGTGCATGGGTTTGGGCTCAACATCCCTTACCCGACCGGAATTTATGGTGTTTTTCCTAGTCATTAGGTCCAAGGTAGTCTTGGAGCTTTGATACCGAACTTAGTGTAAGCAAGTTGGTAGAAACATTACCTCAAAAATCTTATGAATGAAAAGGGGGACTAATTCTTTAAATACTAGCCAGCCCACTGAAATTACAAGATAATCCCTATTAAACAATACACAAAGTTACTACACGGTAAACTACAAATACAACATAATATCCAAGCTTTAAACCCAAAACAGGGTACTAAAGAACAAGGGAAAGACAAAATTCACCCAAAACCAAAAACAAAGCCTCAAACCACATCAACAACTGTAGATTCATTTTGGTAATACGAGAGTTAAGTTGGAGTTCTAAGAATGAATTACATCCACCAAAAAAATTTAAGGAGTTCACAACTCTCTTACTAATTTGAATAGTTACTCAGGAATATGTAAATTTTGTCTATACATTAAGAATTTGTCAAGATTGATGGTCTAGCATAATCTTTGTAATATTTCCAAGAATAATTCAGAGAAGATTCTCCCTTCCTGACAAAATTGTCATACATAACGGTGATATGTGATAACCTGGTAACTAAGATAAAAACATATTCTTTCTGATTATATGTACTCTCTTTTTTTTTGTCTCTTGATGAACGTACAATATATTATATTGTTTCTAGGAACATTGTGTCAACTGTGAATCTGGACTGCAAGTTGGATCTAAAAGCCATTGCTCTGCAAGCTCGCAATGCTGAATATAATCCCAAGGCAAGTGACTTTTTATAATAAGCCAATTCTAATTTCAGGTTGGAACTTTGTTGTTTCTTTTTTTGCCTTTGAATTTTTAAGATTTCAATAATTTTTTCAATGAAACAGCGTTTTGCTGCTGTTATCATGAGAATAAGGGAGCCAAAAACTACAGCATTGATATTTGCATCAGGAAAGATGGTAATTTATTTTCTACCTAATTTTTGAATGACTGAAGTTTGCCACATTGCTAACTTGATTAAGACAATATGACATTATGATCAAAGATCAAAAATTTGCAAGGTTGATTAGGGGCATAATCTTGTTCCATATCTTTGTGAACCCATGTCATGATCATATTTTATTCTATAATTTAATAATAACCTCAAAACCACATGTATTAAGACAATATGACATTATGGGAGTTGTACTAAAGAAAAAAAGACCTCAAACCAATATTTATAATTTATTTGGCCAATCTTCTTTTCATGGACCCATATGAAACAGGCACGTTGATAAAATAATTCCCCTAAGAATGCTTCGGAGCTTGATGAAATTTGTTTGAATTGCATTTAAGTTGGGTGAGAATTTGTGGCCGTAATTTGCCACTATAGTTATATGGATGCTCTTTTTTTTTCCCTTGTAAACTGGTTGCTGCACTTGAAGATTATCTTGTTTTAGCTATTCAGATGTATGATGTGGTGTAGGTCTGTACTGGAGCTAAGAGTGAACAACAATCCAAATTAGCTGCAAGAAAGGTATTTACTTTCTTTCCATTGTTTTGTCTTAGTGTATAGAGGTTGTCAAAACCTCTCTCTACACACTGGCTGTTAGAATATCAATGATGGAATCCTGCAGCTTGAGAAGGTTTACATGATTTTATCTTAAACTGTTATCTTTTGGTTCATTAATTTTTCAAAGGTCTGACTAGTTGTGTCCTGCCTGGATTCGGTGACTTAATTTGAATTCTGAAGCTTAAGTGTTACAGATTTCATTTTATAGGCAGTCCAGACAATTAGACATATGAGCTGAGATATGGTTAGGAATTAGGCATTGAGAATGGTTGATAGTTGAAAGTAATATGTACATTACATCTTGTTGTAGAAAAAATGTATGTACGCATAGTTATTTGCATAACTAAGTGTTGATGTATCATTTGAGATTAAATTGTCATAAGGGAGTCAATAAGCATGATCAGTTGATGCTTAGTTTATTGACTTTCTTATTATTCTAAAAGCTGTTGGGCATCTCATTCAACAGCACCCTTCTTTTTCATATGAAGGTCATAAAAAATATAATATGAATTCTTTATCTGATATTGTACCTTGTTTCTACTTCCCAGTACGCCCGAATTATCCAAAAACTTGGTTTTCCTGCCAAGTTCAAGGTATGTGCTTCTATCCCCCTCACGTGTAGGGCACTGCAATTGCCACCAGAAACTTCTTTTAGATTTCCTTTTGTAAAAAAAAAAAAGTGGAGACGTCTTTCAGTAAGAATGAAAGAAGACAAAAGAGAAGGGAAAATAAGATAAACACACAGTTCAAATAAAAAAATTTGATTCTTAAAACTAAGATTGTTTAGTGTACATTCTCATGCATTTTTAATCTGATGCAGGATTTTAAGATTCAGAATATTGTTGGCTCATGTGATGTTAAGTTCCCCATAAGGCTCGAGGGTCTTGCTTATTCACACGGAGCCTTTTCAAGTGTAAGCTTAAAATCTATATCTTGGTATCTATGTGCATTCTATGGGATCGTTTCTATTACCTCATTATTAGATTTTTGTCAGATTCTGGAAGTCCACAGTTAGTCAAGCATTTTTCTGCTAGAAATCTCTCTCTTCTGAATATTTTTCTTTTGGGGGTATGCCTTGAATGTGTATGTATTAGTCAAGCATTTTTCTGCTAGAAATCTCCATCTCTTCTGAATATTTTTCTTTTGGGGGCATGACTTTTGGGGGCATTTCTCCAATTTTTTAAAGTGATTCTGTGTTTTGGTTTTTGCATGGGGAACTAGTCCAACAATGAATCTTCATGGTCAACAAGTTTGAGATGGTACTGAAGTTTGTAGTTTTGAGTGATGTATGCACATTTATCGGTGATGAAATAAATCCTAAGAGTTAATAGTATTTTCAATGTTTTAAGTACTTCATTGTAATTAACATTCACTATATATTTTATCAGTTAAACATTTATTTTGATGTGAACATTTTATATTTGTGTAACTTAACTTCATTAAAACTAAACATTTATTTTGATGTCGAACTTTTTTATATATGTGTAACTTAACTTCATTAAAACTTAACTCTTCATTTTTCTTTCCAGTACGAACCAGAGTTATTTCCTGGATTGATATATCGGATGAAACAACCAAAGATTGTGCTGCTCATTTTTGTCTCTGGAAAAATAGTTCTAACTGGGGCTAAGGTAAAAATTCGATTGCCATTTTTGTGCTTATGAGGTTAGATGTCTGAAATATTATTTGAATATTGAGGATATATTAGTTATTAGCCAAAAGTTTATTAGTCGGAGGTGGTATGTATTGGGTGACGGTGAAGGCATATGATGGTTTACCTATTTTAGCTTCGGCTTGCATTTATTCAGTAGGGAGGTCTCCAAGTTCCTTGACTCGAATATTTTACTGGTCAATATGATTCTCTGATTTCAATTTAATGCGTAATTATATGCCATCAATTATCACAGATTCAATTAGCAGTTAATGGGTTTAGTATGATTTATGGTCAGTTTTGACCAATCTTGAGATAACCCTTAGAATAACAGGATTACAATTGCAGAATTGCATGACCTATTTGCCATGTTTTAAAAGGTGGTCATACGCGCATGGCTAGGCACTAGGTGTAGGTTAAGGCGGGGCACACAAAAGAACGTGTACATTAGGCGTGCTCCTTCTGTGAAGCCCCAAGTGTTAAGCCCTGGCCCTGAGGCTTTTTCATTAAGTAAAAAAATAATAATTATTAGGGTTTTTCATCTATATTAATTAAAAAAAATAATATTTACTAAGTCTAAATGCAAACTTCCCTGCATTTAGGTTATTTTTCCCTCATAATATTCGACCATTTTCTTTTCCTTATGGAATACTTTATACATAGGTAGCGAACATCACACAAAAATCTGTGCTTTTTTTGTGCTTTGTGCTTTGTACTTAAGTCCCAAAAACTATTGCGCTTTATTAGCTTTAAAAACACACAGCCTATTTGTAAAGTTAGTGTCAGAACTACAGTTATCTTTGATCTTGAATCCTTCAGGTGAGAGAGGAGACATATACAGCCTTTGAGAACATATACCCAGTGCTTACAGAGTTCAGGAAAAACCAGCAATGGTAAGATGCTTCAACTGAAACTCCCAAAGAGTTTAATATGGGTGCCAACATAAATCTTTGTGCAATTTTTTCTTCTCCTATATTGGTTGGATTTCTTATTAGCATGTGGATCTGAGTCTGAATCTTTTGCTGGAAGAAATGAATAATCTAAATTGTTCCAGATTAAAACAACCAGCCTATTGCTCGTTTCATCTTAACGAACATCTGTTTGCAGATATTTTGGTTTTGGATTAGCCATCTGGGAAGTCGATTTTCCTTCATCCTTGGAGAACAAACTGACTGGCACAGACACAAGGTAGCCGGAAAGAAGTGTATTTATCGAGAGATTTCTTCCAGTTTGAAGATATATGAAAGACTTTCGGTTTTTGGCCTTAAAATGAAGGGGTTTAGTCTAGTGAATCAGCGTCTTCACTTAAGTGTCCGTCTGTCTATGCGATAAAAAGTGGAGGGAAGCCAATGGAACCCTTTTTTTTTTTTTTTTTTTTTTTTTTTTTCTTTTTGATATATGTGATATTATGTAATCAAAATGGGGGATTGTGTATAGAAGATTTTTTGTTCCAATAACTGACACTAGACAATTATGCAATTTATATTAACCTTCACACAAGGTCATCTTATGGTTCTACTCCATAGATAGAATAAATTAGAAATTATTTGATATTCGAATAGTGAAAATATTGACGATCCTATTTCTATTCCAGTATATGAGGTGATCATCAAACCCCAAATTGTGAAATTTGAACCTTTTTTTTTACTTCATTTTGAAGCTATAATATCTGGCTTCCTAAACCAGCAATTGCTGGCTGGAGAAAAAAAAGATCATTGCAGGGTCAATCAAAGCTAAATGAATCCGGAGTTATTTGAACTTAGAGGTGTTTGATCTCTCAATTTTGCAATTTTTGCACTAGAAAAAGAAAAAAGAGTTTGTGTTGGCTTTTCTATTTTTTTATTTTTTCTCTACCACCATTTAGTGTTCTATAAAATTTTATAATAGAAGATGCTTTGATCAATTTACAAATTAAAATCCTATCATTTGGAGAGTTAAAATTCCATATATATTTATGAATGTTTTATAATCTACTTGGGTTTATCAAATCATAATGTTGTGCTTTTGAAGATGCTAAAATTTATTAAGTCAGCATTATCTCATACATAGATAAGTTATTATTTTATAAATAATAACGAAATCTTTGACATTTCTTGTTCATTCATATTTAAATATGTGGGAATCGAAATTTAAAATTAGTAGAAACATGAGTAACTTAAAAAGGTACAATTCTTTGTCTATGAGAAGTGGCATTCTACTTACATCAACATCTTGTCAATTTACCAATTCGACCTTGAAAACCACTTGTGCGTTTGCAATTAAGAACGCCACTTGATGATCAATGCTCGATGCACGATACATGACACTCCATGCTCTATGCTTTACACTCTATGTTGTACGTTCTATGCTCGATACGCGATACACCATGCACAATGCTCGATGCACAATACATGATGCTTCATGCTCTTTGCTCTATGTTATATGTTGTATGTTCTATGATCGATGTAAAGAAACGGAAAGAAAAAAAGAAATATAGGAAGAAACAGAAAATGTAGAAGAAACGAAAAAAAACCGAAAGAAGAAACACATAAAAAAGACAAAAAAAGAAAAAACAAAGTAAAGAAATGGAAGTGAGAAGAAGAAAACTTAGAAAAAAAGAAGAAGAAAAACATTGCAAAATGAAGAAAAGGGAAGAAGAATGGATTTGAGGTTAAATAGGTAACTTCATACAATGATAAAATAGCATAAGACCACTTTTCAATTGGTCTTTTTAAAAAAAGCACCCTGTTTTTGTCATTTGGACCTCTTATTTTAGGCTACTATGCCAATTTTCCAGCATTTATCTATTTTTAAAGATAAACACACATAAAAAACAAGGTTTAAAATGTTGATGTCGATGTCGATGTCTCAATTTTAAGAGAGTTGACACTCAGCATTGTAGGTGCTCGGTGGCCTTGAACTTTGATTCACTTCCCTCTGATCAGGTCTAAATCTCGTCCAAGCTAACCTGCATAAGAGTTCTCGTGCTAGTATGGTGTCCAACCTACTGTACTCTGATATTTAAGTTAGTACTAAGAGTGACTAATTCAACTAAGCATAAAAAGAAGTAAGATTCTTTCCTTTGGAGATTACTTACTCTTCAATTTAGAGTGGTCGAATGGGGTTTTTTTTTATAAATTAGACATCTGACATATAACCATGGTTGCGTGTGGCGTCAAGGTTGTCAAGGACGTTTTCTAGCCTTTGAGGTTATAGGGTGCCAGTCCAATCTCAACTCGTTTATTTCCTAATTGTTATATATGTTTATCGGCTCGACTGGTCGGCCCAAACTCCAAGGCACTGTCATTTTCCTTTTGGGACGCACACTCCCCAATGCCTTTTCCTGATACCTTTTGGGCTTGTACCCGTCCATGAGTTTTGTGCCATGCCTTAGGCAACCGTCGAAATTGGTCCTCCAGTGAGTTGACTAGTGGTTTTGTTAAGGGTTAGGTCATCGACTTCTTAAGAGGTGATGCAATCATTCGGACGTGGCAAAGGTGATTAATGCTCTTCATATTGATTACGCTTTTTTTAGTGTGAACAAGTGGTCGTGTCAATCTCGCCTTGCGAGAGTGCCAATTCTTGTTCAAGTGTGTTCGTCAGATGGTAGTCCATCCAATGGTCATCATCGAAAAGAGATTTCCTATAAAAAAATGACCTTTGTTCGTGGCAGTAGATTGCTTTTTTGTGTCGACTTTGTCAAATTTTTTGTTGACGTCCCTCCAAGAGATCCTGGTGGAAGTGATCCATCTCGACTTATCCAAGTCGGCTTGGAGAACATGAGGGAGCGATACCGCATCGCCCCCTATATCACTCTTCAACTATGCCTAAGCTTGGGGAGAGCATCGCACAACCTTCTTCCTTATTGGCAAGGTTAGAACCATTAAATATTTAAGGGTAACATTCACCTTAGTTCTCAATGCTTTCTTTACCTGCAAGGGTTGCTTAGGCTTAGCTTTCCCCTAATGGAGCATAGGAATTGTGGGCCACTAGCCAATGAAATCAGCTTGCTTGAAGGTAAGAATTTTAAGTGAAAAATGTTATACTAGCCTTTCGAACATGTGACCTTTGGTTTAGGTAAGAGGGTGCAGTGCACAACCAGCTAGGTTGAAAATCAACTTTTGAACATAAGTCTTGAAATTTAAAATAAATACAATCGGTTGGTTTCAGGTTTATTCAGTTTGGTTAGTTCTGTTGAAACATTTGTCATTATTAAACTTTATTTGTGATATTTAGTGTGACTTTTGGATTTTGTAACTTTTAATTTTTTTTGTAACCAATAGTGATTTTTAAGTTATAGGAGTTATGTGAGTTATGAGCATTTGATGACATTTTTATGTTATAGGAGTTATGTGAGTGATGAGAATTTTGTAACCATTGGCATTCCTATGATTATGTTTGTAAGCCTATATAAAGGCATGCTTAGTTGAATGGAAAACATATCTCTCATTTTTCATATTTGTTCTCCACGTTTTTTCTAACATAGTGGTATTAGAGCTAGTAGAAAATATTGAGAGAAAAATGGCCAACGGTGGAATAGGTTCACTTCAACTACCAATGCTTACCAAGCTCAACTATGACAATTGGAACATCAAGATAAAAGCGTTACTAGGAGCACAAGATGTATAGGAAATCGTGGAGAACGGTTTCCAAGAGGCAGAAGCTGAAGCCGATCAAGCGTAGAGAGATGTGTTAAAGAAGACAAGAAAGAAGGACAAGAAGGCCCTTTATATCTTGTATCAATCGGTGGATGAAGATACGTTTGACACCATCGCCAATGCGGAGACGTCAAAGGCGGCATGGGACAAGCTTCAATGGATTCATAGAGGAGCCGATCGTGTGAAAAAGGTACGGTTGCAAACCTTACGTGGTGAGTTTGAATCTTTACAAATGAAGGAGACAGAGGTGATAGCGGAATATCACACAAAAGTAATGGCTGTTGTCAACCAATTGAGACGGAATGGTAAAGAAATCACCGATGTTCGTGTCATGGAGAAGGTTCTACGAAGCCTAAATATAAAGTTTGAGATTATCGCCATGACGATCGAGGAGGCATAGGATCTCGAGAACATGACAATTGAACAATTTATAGGCTCGTTACAAGCCTATGAGGAGAAAAAGAAAAGGAGGATGGAGCAAACAAAGACCGTTGAACAACTTCTCCAACTCAAAATCAAGGAGGAGAATAGTCGTGGATGTGGAAGAGGTCGTGGTGGTCGAGACCATGTTGGAAGAGGTGAAGCCAACACCGATGTTTCTCAAAACTCATCTGAATCCTCAAGAGGAAGAGGAGGTCGAGGTTGTGGAAGACGTGGTGGAAGGTCCGGGAGAGATAAATCTTAGGTAAAATGTTATAATTATAACAAATATGGACATTATGCGAATGGGTGTTACTCATCTTAAACAGAGTCGATTGATCGAAAGCATCAGGACTGATCAACTGCTAGCACATCAAAAGCCCATCAAGGGCAATCCAATTATGCAGAGGAGAATGAAACCTTATTTATGGTTTCAAAGGGAGAAGAAGAGAGTCAAGATAGTATGTGGTATCTTGACACAGGAGCCTTGAATCACATGTGTGGAAAATGCGAGATGTTTGTGGAGTTGAATGAGATGGAGAAAGGTAATATTGCCTTTGGAGACAATTCTTTGGCCGCCATCAAAGGAATAGGTAAAATTCTCATTCGGTTAAAAAATGAAGAAAATCAATATATCACAAATGTTTATTACATTCCCAATGTAAAAAATAATATATTGAGTGTGGGACAATTGTTAGAGAAAAAATAATATATTGAGTGTGGGACAATTGTTAGAGAAAGGTTTTGAAGTTCAAATGAAAAACAATTGTTTGTATTTGAGGGATAATCATAGAGACTTATTGCTAAAGTCTCCATAACCAAAAACCGAATGTTTCCTTTGAATATATGTAATGATGTTCCAAAATGCTTGAAGACGTGTTATGAAGATCTCTCTTGGCTACGGCATCTACAGTTCGAACACTTCAATTTTGGAAGTTTAGAAGATTTGTCGAAGAAGAAGATGGTGCGAGGTTTACCACACATTCACAAGCCAAACCAAGTGTGTGAAGGGTGTTTGCTTGGCAAACATCATCGAAGTAGTCCGAAGGAGTCTATGACAAGAACAAAGAAGCCTTTAGAACTCATCCATGCCGATGTGTGTGGAATGATCAAATCAGAGTCTCATGGTAAAAGTAAATATTTCCTTCTCTTTATTGATGATTTTTCTAGAAAAACATGGGTGTACTTTTTGAAGGAAAAATCAGAAGTATTTGAAATCTTCAAAAGATTTAAGGCACATGTGGAGAATGAAAGAAACCTTACAATCAAGGCCATGAGAACTGATCGAGGTGGTGAATTCACATCAAATGAGTTCAAACAATTTTGTGATGAAAAAGGCATCCGACGTCCGTTAACAGTCCCAAGGACACCGCAACAAAATGGCGTGGTGGAGAGGAAGAATCGGACAATCTTGAATATGGCAAGAAGCATGCTAAATACAAAGAAGATGCCGAGGGAATTTTGGGCGGAGGCCGTAGCTTGTGCAGTTTATTTGACAAATCGAGCACCAACCAAAAGTGTGCTTGACAAGACGCCTCAAGAAGCATGGAACGGAAGAAATTCTGGGATTGGTCACTTCAAGGTGTTTGAGAGTATTGTATATGCTCATGTGTCAAAAGAAAAAAGGACCAAGCTCGATGATTGAAGCGAGAAACTCATCTCCGTCGGCTATGATGCAAGTTCAAAGGGTTATCGTCTTTACAGTCCTTTGAAAGAGAAGGTAATTATTAGTTATGATGTTGTTTTTGATGAGAAAGCCTCTTGGGATTGGAATATACAAGATGAGGAGAATGATTTCCTTCCATATTTTGAAGAAGACGATGAAAATGAGCCGACCAGGGATGAAGTGGGTGAAGGTTTGCCCATTCCAGTGCCACCTCATTCGACCGATCGATCATCATCTGAAGGTTCATCCAGCGATTCAGAGAACGAAATTGGCCCAAGAGGAACTCGAAGTCTACGGAAACTTAATGAGGTAAATGAAAATCAAAATGACATAATTCTCTATTGTCTTTTTGGTGAT
>NC_052350.1:37667519-37804306 GCF_009727055.1 Benincasa hispida
CAATTTCTCGATATTAAATCTGAGTAGGTGGTCCACTATAGATTGAATTTATTCCCTCTTAGTCCTTTATAAAATTCATATCCTTTATTTATCATTAAGTCAACCTATGATGGTTAAGATGAAAAGTTTATTAAAAATTTATGAGAAAAACAAACGTATAATCTACAAAAGTGAAATAGATATCAAATTGAACTTAAAAGTATAAATAAATTAAAATGTTTGAAAGGATGTTTTAAATGGCTTTTGCTCATCTGAATAAAATTTAAAATGAAAATAACCCTTAATCGCACACCTATATCATTAGACAAAATATGGAAAGTTTTTGCAAAAAAATTCTAATTTGGCAATGCAAAGAGTTTAATTAGTTTATTAAAATTGACATTTTCTTTTAGTTAAAATAATTATAGATTCAGAGAATTAAACCTTCGACCTAAGAAAGAACAATTAATATATTTATATTTTGTAATGCACAAAGTAAATCGGACAAGTATTATCATGAGTTTAATACCTTTTAAGTTTCCAAGTTCTACCCTTATTTTTTTCCATCTATTGAACAAGTAGTTTGGGATATTCATCCTTCTTAGTATTGTCATGCGTAAGTGAACGCATTGAGTTTAGTATAGTAAAATGGCCTTTTGATAGAGTATCGTCTTTTGAAAACTAGCAATTTGGTACTACTAGTTATAAGCTAGAAACCATCTTAATTTTATTTAGGGAATCGACAATTGTTAGTAGTTTTGATTCAATCAAATGTTGATCAAGCATTTCATTAGTAAAAAGAAGAATGATAAAAAAAATAATAATAAATAAAATTATTTAAGAAGAATCTACAACCATGATTGAAATCTATCTAATCCTAGAACTAGAATAAAATCAGTCATTTATCATGTCTAATACAATCGACATAGTCATGCTATACTTAAATATAAAAGGAAAAACAAGAGATTATAGGGAATTAGCTATCGATCTATATTCGTCATCGGCACCACATTAATATTTTCTTCACGATCCACATCCGATAAATCATGATGTTTAAGCTCTAGAATCTCTCTGAATAGCCACCTCTTAGCCTTTGTGGGGAAGCACTCGTGAAATTCTAATCGATCTCTCCTTCAAATGATGGCATGTGAAAATTAAATAACAAGAACTCTAACACAGCGCCGTGATGCCATTTGTAAAAACACTAACCTTCCATAATGTTGTAGTGCTGCTTGTTTTACTTTCACCATCTGGGGTTGTTGCACTATGCATGCCTTTTTCAGTCCCTTTCCATCCATTTTCTTCTCCTACGGCATACTTTGGCCTTTCTAAGATGTATCTTCGTCATTTTGTACTCCAGTTAGCCCTTCTAGTCCAAACACCCAGTTCCTACAAATTAGACCAATAAAGCAACAATGAGCATATTTCTGCAAAAATGAACCAAAATCTAAGCCTACGATAGCATTTGTGGAGAGATGGGGACACTCTGCTCGATTGTACAAAGTGTACCAAATTAGAGTTTTAATTTGGAAAATACAACTTTTTTTTAATAAACATTGTCTTTTTGATTCCTCGATTTTCACTAGGCATATGAAAAGACCATTACAATCCTTATTTTACTGATATCAAATATTAAAAACTCATTCTTCCTTTCCCCTCGTAGAATGTTACAAGTTTCTCACATCCCATTCAATTTTTATTCAACTTTTCGGTCGGATTTCATCCGGTTTCGATTTCGAATTTCGTCAATCTATCCTAAGAAGTTTTTTGACGTTGGTTAGTATTTCACAAATTTTACTAGGAATTTGGAGTAAATTTCTTAATTGTTATCGATTCTATGCATTTATAAGTTTTTATACATCTTTGTTGATAATATTGAGTTATGATCTTATCTGAGTTTGTTTAATTGAAAAAAATAAAAATAAAATCTTCTGTGAATTAGGGACTGTGAGCTATTAGACTGATTTGGGATTTCTTAGTTTCTACATTTCTACATTTTTTTGGTAAAAAATGTTGACTATTAGGACTAATTTTAACTCATATTGTAAAACTTTGACATTGTCTCAGTTGGTACATACATTTAAATATTTTCGTAACATAAGTTTTTTGGGTTTTTATTCTGAAACGATGAAGCGAGGTCAGGATGCATGACAGGGTAAAGGGGGCGCATCAGAGAAGGTGTTTAGTTGTTGATTATAGGAAAACAACTAAACTAGATTTATTCATTTTTATAAGGATTTCAATCAATCTAGATTTACTACCATATTATATCAAATTTTTTTTTATTTTTAAAAAAAATAAAAAATTATTACACCATCTCAACAAAATTGATTATGAACCTACAATTTCAATAGAAGATCGAAACTATCAAAATTTATCCAAGCACATACCTACCAAAAAATAGAGGAAAAAAAAAAAAGGCCAATTGTCTAACAATATTATTCAAATTAGGTCATAGTTTCAGTTATATGGATTTCTCAAAAATGGAAAAATACATAAGCCTAGCCGAATTTCACTGATGGATTAATAAGCAAAAGTCCAAAAAATACCCCCACGATCGAAAACCTATTCATGCTTAGCTTCTTCATCTTCACAAAAGTTTAAAGTTTAGGAAACCGGTTCTTTCTTCTTCGACAGATTGTTCTTCGATTTCTTCTTCATTCCCCTTTGGTTTCTTCTTCATTCTCCTCCGATTTCTTTCTCTTCTGATTTTGTACTTACTGCCACTGTTCTTGCTTGAAGTTCCAAAGAAGAATGAGGTGCGATTTTTATATTTTTAAATTTCTACTAGAAATTTCATGCTTCTTTGTTCCTGCCATGCAATATGTTGTTGAGATTATTAATGATTCTTCATTCTTCTCAACTTATGATTATGTACTTTTAGTTTCAAATCTTTATTTTATTATTTTATTTTTGTTTTCTCATCCCCCATATGGCTGTCAAGTTTGACTCTATTTCAGCAATATGGGTTTTAAGTTCATAGGTTTTTTAGCCAGGTAACTAACTAGCTATACTATGAGATTTTGATTTTATGTACACTTGTTCTAAATCTGTTGTTTATGGTGTAGATTGATGGGTTCTGTGACGACCGACCCCCTAGGACTTAAGTTAGGCCGTTACTAAACACATGCATGCATGAAACTTAAAACGACACTCTGTTATGGTGAAATAAATGCTAATTAAATAAGGTAAATTTAAAAGACTTTGCATTTAATTCCAAATATTAAAAAACAACGGTAGGGTACCCATAAATCATAAATGATAATAAATAAATCTAGAAGCGATTCTAAAATAGTAAGTTTTAAACATCAACACTGAAAGCTAAGAAAAACATGAAAAGAAGTTTAAATCTCATGAGCGAAAGCATAAAATTGGTCCTAGTGGCTCGTTCAAGAATTCCGCTTGTCATTCGCTGGCACTTCCCTACTCTTACTTAAAACATAAACATGAGAAAAGGTGAGTATAAAATACTCAGTAAGTAACCCCACTACTGGGATCATGATAGGCATCCATGTCCTCTAGATGCCTACCTCTAGTGGAACATATAAACTGCTCTAATCTACATGGGACACATATATATGAAAAACTTATTTCTATCTTACTATAGTTAAGCATGCCCATAATCTCTAGTAAGTCCTGTAGAACCCACAACCTCTGGTGAATCCCGAAGGAAACACAATCTCTTACGTACGCATGGTTATGCATACACCTCTTTCATATACACATAACCCACTTAATGTGTACCCTCTTTTGTACACATGGTTACGTATACACCTTTTTCGTATACACATAACCCATTGAATGTGTACCTCTTTCGTATACACATAACCCACTGAATGTGTACCTCGTTTGTACACATGGTTATGTATACACCTCTTTCGTATACACATAACTCACTGAGTATGTACCTCTTTCGTACACCCTATATCCTCTCTATAAATGTAAGGATGCTTACCTCTTTCGTACATAGTTATGTATACACCTCTTTTGTATACACATAGCCCACTGAGTATGTACCTCTTTCGTACACCCTAGTACCCTCTAGGTATGTATCACTTTCATACACACCAGCCCTAGTACATCTCTTTCATGTACTAGCGCCCTTGGATGTGCATCACTTTCATGTAGTCACATAGTTTGGAAATGAAAAGATATTGCATCTAACCTCATATTATATATAACGTTCACATAATCATGAATTCTCTAAAATCTCCTGATCAAGGTCTTGATCATGCTAATTAACCTCAACATATGGAATTAATCTAGTATTAATAGATCCACTCTAGTACATCACTTTCATGCACTAACTCATGTAAATAATCAAACATTTGAAATTTCATAATACATCATATAGCTTACACACTTTCATAATAAATCACATAAATAAGCACATCAACAAAATGCTCCAACTTTTACCTAACTTTAAGACATTCCCGTAGTAGTGTCGCTTAACTCATAATTTAGGGTCATGCTCAATCGTCTTTTTAATATATCTCATAAAATTCTAAATCATGCTCGTACATTAACATGCTTCAGACATATTATCACATGCTCATATATCTTTTCTAAATAGTCCATTAAATTTCATAACAGTCAAAATTATCCTGGTAACTAGTTAACAATCCCCAACATAAATCATAAATTTATCGGCACAAAGGCGGATCCAATAGTAATATTACTTACCTCAACTTGATAAAAAAACTCAAAACAAAATCTCCCTAGAACTTCTTTAGCACACTTGAATCAACTTAAAGTTGTGGCTTGGTTCAAGACAAATTCCAATACTCGATTTAATTAGCCAATTTGATCATGAATTAAATCCAAAATCAATAACTTAATTTTCCCACTATTACTTTCAATCCAAAAGAATAACCATCCAACAACTTATAAAACTTAACGATCTTCATCAATTTTTGCAAAACAAAATGGTATCTAGCTTGATGGTCAATGCCTCAAAACTTCCAAACCTTGAATCTAAGTTTCAAATCAAAGAGAGGTTACTAATTTAACCCAAAATCAAAGGGGTGAACTTCATCTCCCAAATTATAAGGAAAAATAAGTATTACCTAAGGTTTTTCCTCAAAAATTCGGAAAAGATCGGGACAATGGCGGCCGCGGCGCATTGACTTGTGGCTATCATAGATAGGTAGCGTGTGTTACTATCGGACGGCATAAATTGTTTAGGCTAGCGGTTGGTAGTGAGGGTCTTGCATGAGGAGGGTTGGAGGGTGGGAGAGAAGGGGAATTTCTAGTTTACAGATTTTATTCAGCAGCGATTACGAACAAATAAAATATTCAAACAACAATCCAACCGTTCAAAATGAAATTCTATATGTCTCGAACAGGCTGACCAAATTTGAGTACGATCAATTTTGTGGAAGTTGTAGCTGAAAAACCGAATTGCTTTCTCCACCAATTTTTGACCTCTTTTCACTCTCATTTAATTTCAAAAAAAATCTCAATTCTTTTATTTTTTCCAAATTTTGAAAAGATAAATAAAATATTTTATCACAATATCTCCAAAATCTCCAAAGATTCTATTAAATTTAGAAATCAATTCACTTTTCAAATTATCTTAATTTAGGCTTCAAAAACCAAAATTAAAGAGCATAAGATCCATCAATTTGATACAAATTAAATCATTCTAAATATTTAAATCAATTCAAAACTACATAAAATTAATTAACTCTTTTATTTTTTTTATTTTTTTTTTTTTAATTTGGCCCTAAAATCCAAAATCAAAGGGAAGCAAAATTCAATATTTTCAAGATAATCAATTCGAATATCTAATCAATTAAATTCAATTTAACCAATAAAAGTTTTTCAATCATTTCAATTTAACCCAAATTATCTAAATAAAAGGAAAATTTAAACTCAATAATTTTAAATAATTAACTTAAATTTTCTTGAAATTCGGGATGTTACAGGTTCACTAATTTTTTTTGGCTTTTCTATTCTTTCAATTCGGAAGATGTTCGACGTTGTTGATCTTCTGAATTTTTGGATTTGGTTTTGGAGGTAATAGATAGGGGTGTTTGTGAGTTAGATTTGATTGGATTTGATGATGTGTTGATGCATAATATTAGTTCGTAATATTGCCATGTGATTGACAACCAAATACTATCTTATTACCTTCTATTTTTTCTCAACTATTTCATACTTTTGATAGTCAACTAATTCTATTGTGATTGATATATGTTTATTTTTTGTTATTGAAAAAAATAGGAAGGCCAAGGAAGAAGAAAAAAACATAAAAAGGACCATGAAAATTTGAGAAAGGTGAAACACCAACAAAAAGATAAAAGAAAACAAACAAAAAGAACAATGGAGTAATTAGCATATTATAACATGGGTAAATTGCCTATTGATTTACGTCTGCTTTATTTCATGTAATAACTAAATACTGTTTCTTACACTTGTTTAGTAAAACTAATAAATTATCAACATACTTTAACAGGACATTCCACCTTATGAGTATAATGTGCATTATTATTCAAAATTTGAAATGATAGAAAAATTGCTTAAATCACTCACACCAAAACAAGAACAAAAGTTCAGAAGTGGACCATTTTGGGTTCTTTTTAGACTATGGGATAAATAAGTTTCAAGGCTAGTTACTTGTTCATCTATTAGGAAGACTATCTGAAAAAGATAGCAACGATGAACGACTGGTATTTCATTTAGAAGGATATAAAGTTTGATTTTCCTTGAAAGTCTTTTCTTTGATAACTGGTTTTAGATGTCATCCATTTCTAAAGTCCATAAAATTAAGTAACCGGGAGGATAGAACACATTTGTTGAGAGATAATGTCTTCAACAACTTTGATGTCATTAATAGCAACAATGTAGTTCCTTCTTTAGCAATACATAAATATGACGATGACTCAATGGTTAAGCTTGCCAAATTGTATATCTTAGAACGTTTTCTTAACTGTAAGCAAAACCATAATAAGGTGGAATAGAAGAATATAGAGATGAGATGATGACATTTTAAACACCAGATTGCACCTTGACAGCAGAATTCTTTAGAAGGGCTACTCAAACCAAAAGTACAAATTGTACCTTACAAGGATTCCCTCAAATCTTATTATGTTGGGCCTATGAAATAATCCCAAAACTTTATGGGCAAGATGTTGGGATTGTAATACAAGTGAATGAAGAGTGCCCAAGAATGCTAAGATGGAGATCGACAAAGAAGCCTAATTGGAACCGTCTCCAAGAGTGCATCTTCAAAGCGAGTAATGTAAGTTTATCAACCATTGTGATTTCATTGTTATCTACTTTAATTTACTCTTTGCTTCATTCATTTTTGTTCATTTTATAAAATTTAAAGTTGTCCCTTTGAATCCATCTAAAGATGAATTACATTCAAACTATTTCCAATATTTTGCAAACGAGCCACTAGAAATAATTGAGAAGAGATAAAAATATAAGAGGTCAATCTGCTTGGATGATGAAAAAGAAGTTTAGAATAAACAAGAGGTTCAAAGCTTGGGTGTAGATGGTTCTACTAAAGGGGACATCGGAAAAATAAAAGAGAACTTGGAATCTTTGAAGGAGGAAACTATTGAGATTTTGAAAAATACAGCTACATTGTTTGAATTGTTCAACTCCATGAATAAAAAATTAGCTACAAAAAATATGGAGAAGCAATCTCAAGACTCCATCCATCCTAATAGACTTCCGACAACAAGCTTTCAAAGAATTGAAGATGAGATGAATATCCAATGATTGAAAAACAAAGAGGTAAAATATTTATTATATTTGCTTACCAATATAATATGATGTACATTAACTTATTGATAATGATTACTTTTCTTTGCTTACTGAATAGAAAGAAGAAAAGGATGGGGAAAATGAAGGACAACAGGAAGAAGATAAAAGTGAAGAGATACAAGAAGACCAACAAGATAAAGAAGATGAAGGAGAATAAATAGAACGAGAAAAAGATGAAGAGCAACAACTAGAAGTGCCAAAAAATGATGGAAAAAACAACAAGAACGGGAAGAGTTGGAAGATCTTTTCGTATCAATTGATGAAATAGTCATCATCAACTAGATGATTGCATTAGTTAGTTTCTAATTTTCATCTAATTGATATTTGATTTCTATCTTATTGCATTTTGATTTCCATACAATTACATCTCTATTTTTGGTAGATAGTTAGCAGTTTTTTTATATCTGATTTCCATCGGATTTTCGTCTGATTACCTTCTGAAAATCCATCTGATTGTTAATACTAAGAATCTCAATTTTCTGATTTTTTATATAATAGCTTGTCAAAGATATTAAAGAAGAAGAAAAAAAGAAGAAGAACCAAAACAAAAGAAGAGAGAGATATAAGAACAAAGAAAAAGAATGACAAAGGGAAAAAACAGGTAACAACATTCTTTCCATACTAAGTGGTCATCTGATACACTTTGATTAATACACTTGGAAATGTTTGTTTTGATAATAGGTTGAAGAAGATAAATCCAAAAAATAAAATGAAGATAAAAGGACAAAGAAAAAACATGACAAAGAAAAGAAATCGATTTACATTATTCTCTTCATTACAACCATTTTTTGATTACCATGGGATTGTTATTTGATTGCTCTTGGATTTTCATGTAATTGCTTTTCAATTACCTTCTTGTTACTATCTTATATTTGTTTCTAATTCATTCTCTATTTGTTTTAGGTTGTTTAGAATAGAACGCAGATAAGAAAGTCTTCACAAGACAAGCTTGAAGTGGAATATGAACAATCAAGAAGAAAATTAAAACCCACACCCAAGGCTGTTGATTTGGAAATGGCGAAAAAACACAAATTTCCAAAGAAGATATGAAATACAAGCACTGTTATTGTTCCACCTTCTTTTGATTTGAACATTTCACAACCAAAATGGAAACAAATATTTTTTTGTAATTTTTGTAGACGTTGGTGCTGATGTGGACTTTCTAGACTAGTTTTCTGTCAGTTTTTTGTTGATAATTTTTTCAACAATATTTTGTCACATAATGTTAGACAGATAAAATATTTTGTTGATAATGACTTTGATATTAGCACATATGTTGATAGTGAAACAGATGTATACGTTATTTGGGAATGAAAAGTTCTTAATTATCTAAATTGTATGTATTACATATATAGCAATGTTATTCATTGTCAGATAGTGATATTGCTATTAAATTGTTTTTTAATTACTATCTGATTAACTTTTAATGAAATATATTCAAGCGTAATATCACTTTGTGGATTATGAATTTAAAGATTGGAAAACAGGTTTAGAGATGGAGATTTCTATGAAAGAAAATTTGCTATAAAGAAACGAAAAAACGTTTTGATTGTCATGTGATTGCGTTCTTATTGTATTATGATAGTTATCTAATTGTATTCTGATTGTGTTTTGATTGCATTTTATTTTTGATAATTCTTCTCTATTACAAATTATAATAGTTCTTTGTCATATTGCGATCTGATTACCTTTTAATATTAATGTATTCAAGAGTACTTGACTTGCATACATATAAATTTAATATGGTGCAGAGAATTTGAGTTTCACTCAAAGGATAATAGCAACATCATTCATATACTAAAAAAAGATGCAAAATAAATCCTTTAATATACTAAAAAACCACTAAAACAATATAATATTGTATTGAACCTATTAAAAAAAATAGACTTTTCTTACTCAAATCAGAAAAAATAAACTTAAATGAAAACAAATTATAAAGCTATCTTTGATGGCCACAATATGATCATTCAAATAGGTTGATTTTTACATGCTCTTTTATTGTGATCACTATGCTTACATCGGGTACACTTCTTGCACTCTCCTAATTCACCAATTGAAGGGATCCTTTGCTTTTGGGGTCTTCATGCTGAATATTTAATAATCAGAGGCAATATAGTGTCATTCACTACTACAATATTCCATTTATTATGGTTACCGACAGGGCGAACAACACAATTATAAGTTGATGCCAATGTGCTAGTAAAATAATACTTTGTGACAAAAGAAAAAGGATTTAATTCAAGAGCACTAATAACAATAAGAGCATGACTACATGGTATTTCTTCCAAATCCAAAAC
The DNA here is from genome assembly GCF_009727055.1 of Benincasa hispida. Lineage (NCBI taxonomy): Eukaryota > Viridiplantae > Streptophyta > Magnoliopsida > Cucurbitales > Cucurbitaceae > Benincasa > Benincasa hispida. The sequence continues at coordinate 37,677,572 of NC_052350.1, forward strand.
ATGACAAGTGCAACTATTACAATTCAACTTTACCAAAAAGGTTTTACCTACATTAAGTATTTGATATTCATAATCACCAATAGGATTAACCTAAAAAAATTATAAAATCAAAATAAGTAATATAAGCATGGTATATACATGAAAATAACTCCTAAACTAATTCATAAAGTTTAATATAATCAATATAATATGGCAATTAGGTAACAATCTAACAACAATCAATATAAGATAATGTTGCAGTAATCAAACAGAAATCAAATAGCAATTACATACAGTGAAACTCTGTGATTCATCAGCTAGATTTTTCATCACTCCTTCAGCCCAACTAGTCAAAATACTCTTCAAAGATGATCTAATTTACTTCAATCATAAAACCATTGTTGAAGTAACTCTCGGATTGCATCAAGTAGTGAAGCGAATGGTAAATTTCTATCATTTTTCAACACTGAATTCAAACTCTTAAAGTTATTAGTTGCCATCATTTGGTATCTTCTTTGCTTAGAGTAGACATGAGTCCATCTCTCAAACCCAACATTCCTAAGATATTCTCTAATAAATGGGCATATTGACTACATCCATCTCATATACTGAAGGAACCAGTTAAGGTCCTAGAGCGGAAAGGGAATCATACCCAAATTCCAAATTTTACAAGTTTAAAAGTTTTACAGAAAAGTACAGAATATAATGCATTCGAAAAAATAAAAAATTACAGCATACTATAAACAATTGAGATACATACATGTTTAAGCTATAGAAGATAACCTTGGATATTAGTTTATTGGTTTGTGGGTTTAATGCTACTAAACGTCAAATAAAACATCTCATATATTATTAAATAAATAAAATATTTGTACAATACAATTACAAACTACAGAACCTTAATCTTGTTGATACATTTGTCACTTCTTTGGATATTTCTTCTATTACTAGCTTACTGCGAGGTTGATGGTTCTTTATATAATCTTCCTCCAGGAAGGTTGTATTTGTCGATACAAACACTTTATCTTCTTGAGGATCATAAAAGAGACCACCTTTAGTTTCTTTTGGGTAGCCTACAAATAGGCATACTTTTGAACGGTGTTCCAACTTTTTAGGATTTTGCACCAACACATATGCTGAACAACCCCAAATTCTGAAGTGATATAAATTTTCTTTACGTCCTCTCCAGAGCTCGTAAGGTTTTTCATAAACAATTTTCGAGGGAACCATGTTCAAAATATACACCGCAGTTCTAACTACGTGTCCCCAAAAAGAATTTGGTAACTGAGTGTAACTCATAATGGAATGAACCATGTCCAACAAGATTCTGTTTCTTCTCTCTGCCACACCATTCTACTGAGATGTGCCAAGGGCTATGAGTTGAGACTGAATTCCATGTTCTATCAAATAGTTTTGGAATTCTATGTCCATATACTCACCACCTCGATCCGATCAAAACGTTTTAATCTTTTTACCTAATTGATTTTCAACTTCAGCCCTATACTCTTTAAACTTTTCAAAAGTTTCAGACTTTTGGTGCATTAGGTAAACATGCCCATACCTGGAATAATCATCTATAAAACTGATGAAATATTCATACCCTCCTCTAGCTCTAACATTTAGAGACCCACAAATGTCTGAGTGAATCAGCTCTAAGGTTTCTTTGGCTTTAAGACCTTTTCCAAAAAAAGATCCTTTTGTCATTTTACCCTCGAGACAGGACTCACGTGGTGGTAATGAACAGTCTTCCAACTTGTTTAAAAGACCGTTCTTAATCAAATCTCTCAATTCTGTTGAGATTTATGTGACCCAGTCTCAAGTGTCAAAGATAGGCATTTGGAGAAATCTTCCTCTTCTTATGAGCCCCGACAGTTTTAAACATCTCTATGTTCAGCATAGCTTTGACCTTAGTTGGTTTAGTTTTAAACATCTCTATGTTCAGCATAGCTTTGACCTCAATTGGTTTTAACATGTACAAGTTATTTGCTAATTTTGCAGAGCAAATTTGTTTATTTTCCCATTTTGATGAACATTTCACCATTTTTTAAATAAACTTTATAATTTTGTTCTAGCAAACAAGAGACGGATATTAGATTCATTTTCATAGAAGGAATATAATATACATTTTTCAAATAAATATACTTATCTCTTATAAATAACTTCATATCTCCCACCGCTTTGGCTAAAACAATCTCCCCGGTCCCTACCTTAAAGATTGTTTCACCTTCTATCAACTGTCTATAGGAACTTGTTTCCTGTGAGATAGTACATACATGATTAACAACACTTGAATCAATTATCTAGATTTTATCGTTTTCCACTAAACATGCTTTAATAACAAGTAAATCATATTTATCTTGTTGTTCCAATTCAGCATTCTCATCTACACAATTCATAATTTTAGATGACTTGGGAGATAGAGGACAATCCTCTGTTAAAACTCTGTTGGTGTAATCAATCGCTAGTAATTTGTTTGTTGATTTAATTTTACCGTTAATAATGTCGGAAGTGAGTATTATAGAACTCGACATGCTGATAAAATTCAAACAAATTCTAATTAGCAAATTGTAACTAAATCCAAAATCAAATTTTTACCAAAAAGTAACAATGTACCCATAACCATTATGTGCTACCGAGGGGCAGTCAGATACTCATTCACTAAAACAAACAATTTTGACCTACACTATCCCCGGAATACTCTTATTCCTGTTGTCTCTGGAAGAACTCTTATTCCTATAGTCATTTGGTTATACTTTTCGGCCAAGATCTTTACTAACAACATAGTAATTCTTGTAAGTGTGACCCGCCATTTTTGGATCTTATAGAACGGTTGAACTTGCCTAAAAAATAGAAGACAACATAGAAGACGAAACTATAAGACCCTATTCATTTTACTGAAGCATGTGTTGTTCCGAATCCTATGTTACAACTCTTCGAGGGGATAGCCGTCGCTAAACGACTAGCAAAGAGCCGCCTAAAACAAACCAGCAGGCGCAACATAGGAATCTCACGGTTCAGACTAATGGAGGAGACCGTAGGATATATTGACACATATTCTTCACCCATTTACTATGAACTACTTCCTCCATTTTTTACTCATACAAAACATCTCCGAATGGAGGTCACTCCTAGGGTGACACGAAGCGTCATATGAATCTCACGGTGTAAACTATGTGGAAACGTGGTAGTTGAAATCTATTTATCGTATAATAGACTTATATTTGAACAACTTCTTCTTATTCACTGAAATCTAGATTTAAGCTAAAAAATAGTTTTCGAAGGCAGGTCACTCCCAGGGTGACACGAAGTACCGCTTAAATCTGGATTGTGAACTCTTAGAGACGTGAGAGCTAAAAATAACGTATCATATATGTTATAAATCTCCCACTGAAGTTTTCTAATAACTCTATCATATAAAAGTTATTAAACTGCCACTGAAGCGTTCTATTTGGGTATATTTATACTTAGGTTCTTTTTGGCTAATAAAACAACCCTAAGTCTATGTGGTTTATCCAAGTATAACTCTTATAATTGGATTTTAACCTATGATGTCTAGGTGATAAATCATTTTATTACCTCACATCACTCATGTATGCTCATAAAACCGGTTACCAATGCTCAATTATTCGGCCATAATCCCCAGGTAGGAGGTGTTCCGTAATCCGTCAACTTAAGTACCCCCAACCTTAGACGGGATTATATACCGGTTAAGTTTGTAACCTAGGTTTTATAAGTTTTAACAATTAAAACAGGTGGTCAATCTACATAAGCACGCAGCTGTCATTTATGGATTTTAAATGTCTAACCCAATTTTATAACAACTTATAAAACTTTAGACATGCTATTCATCCATAACATACATGAGGCATTCAAATTTAATATAACATTTATATTAACTACAAGAAACCCTAACATGTATACTATATATTATAACAATTATAACATACTTTCAATGCATGTTACATGCTTCCTATGGTGGGATTTTAAATCTAAATGGCATACTATATGCACAAACAAGATTTTTTAATTATAACATATGTCAAATGCATAAATAATTAAACACGGACGGATATGGTTTTAGTTTTGACAAAAACAAGCAAACAGAAGCCAAACTATTACAAAACAGCTTCCGACCGCTCCAGAACCGCTCAAATCACTCCAAAATGAACTCAAGTAGCTTGAACCGGACCCGAACCGTCTGAACCGGAAAAGCTAAGAACCATTCGAAGCTTAACCGGACCAGACCATAAGAGAACCGGTCGAACGGACATCCTTTGCACATGTTAAACATTCTCGCCAAGTCTCATCGTTTAGCAATGACGACCATCGTCTTGCATTTTTCCTGATCGTTTAGTAAATGCTTGATCGTTTAGCAAAGCTACACAATCGTGTAGTATTTTCCTTCTATCGTATAGTGTCATCGTCAGTGCCGAAGGAAGCTACACGATCGCTTAGTGTCACACACTATCGCGTAGGTCCATTGTCTAACGCATGAAGCCAATCGTTTAGGCGCACAAAAAGGCAAACGATCATTTAATGCCATCGCATAGCATTCAATGCATCGCCCACCTACCGCACAAAGGTATGTGATCGCATAGTGCTATCGCATAGCAACTTGACGCATCGCTGAGCTGCCGCATAGAGGTAAATGATTGTGTAGTGCTATCGCATAGCAACTCGACGCATCGCTTAGCTCCCAATCAAAGATAAACGATCGTAGTAAGCGATCTCTCAGGGCTATCGTATAGCTCTTCATCGCATCACTTACTTCTATCGTATAGAACCAAACGATCACTTAACACCATCGTCTAGCACTTCATGTTATTGTTTAATATCCTCTGTAGCTAAACGATCGCTTAACTTTAGGACAAGTGGGAGATTGTTGAGACCAGTGTCATAAATCTCTCTTTTGTTCTCATAGTTTGTAAACATTGTATAAACAAATTATTATGAATAAAATATTTGTTATTTTATGAGCATACACTCAATACAATAAACTAAGATCCTAGATTATTTTATATAATTTAAACAAGTATGTAGAGACATGTAGATGGATCTTGTTTAAATAATAACTTAAATGGTATGTAGTAGATGGATAAGACTAGGTACCTTATCCTGGTTATACTAGGGATACGGTCCGCTTCGTAGATGTTACAAGTGTTGTAAAGTGCTATAAATGATCTGATCCTGATCATTCATGCAGAGACATATGAGTGGAGTATCCTATACAAAGAGTTTGTATCAGAGCAGACCATGAAATGATTAGTCTTATTATATAACTTCGTTAATACTAAAGAATTACATTTCACCAGGATGAGGTGACATAACCTAAATCTTGAGTGAGTATTGAATTCCTGCGTATGAAGGTAGTCCTCAGATTGCCAACTCAATATGCCTACTATTTTAAGGATTCGTTTGATTGAGGAGCTGGGAATACAGCTATACAAGATGAAACTTACTCTTTCCCTGATGTCTGGGTAAGTAGATAAATTTCTCTCTTAAGGGTTGATTTCGGGGCTTGAACAATGCGAGCATACTCTCTCCTGACCCGAGAGGGATTTAGCCATAGATGGACTATGACTTATTGTTCATTAGAGGAATCAGTGATACTTAAGGAGTTTGATGTACTATAGGGGTAAAACAATAATTTTTGCCCAACTGTACTTACGAGTATTTTATGAAAGGTCATCGCACTGTTGGCTGGTTATATCCAATGGACACAGAAATATATATGTACTGCGAAAGGTGCAGATGTCAGTTTTTAGTGGAATGACTAGCAGTTAAAGAATGTTGGGTAATTTAATTAAAAAGTTTTATTAATTATCCTTAATTAATTATCCAAGTACCATTGGAGCTTCAATCTACAAGTTCATAAAGTCCCCTATGTAGCTCATCAGGGATTAAATTGAGAATTAATTTTGGATTAATTTGAAGTGTTCAAATTAATTGAGGGAAATTACTTATATATGATGAATTATTTAAATTAATTATATGTGATAAAATTGTTTAAATTAATTATATGTGATAAAATTGTTTAAATTAATTATATGTGATATAATTAATATAATGTACTAGATACATTATAATATAAAGGATTTTGAGAGGATTTGAATATGATTCAAATACTAATTATATGAATGAGATTCATATAATTAAATTTAATATAAATATGATTTATGTTAAATACCATAAATAGTTAAGAGAAATTAAATATTCGAATATGATTCGAATATTAATTATATGGATAAGATCCGTATAATTGAATTTGATATAAATATGTTTTATATTAAATATCGTGTAATGTTGAGAGAAAATATAAACTATAGGTTATACTGTATTTGATACAATATAATAACTATAGGTTATATGTTATATTTGATATAACATATAGTTATATATATTATATATATAATAAGTTTGTTATTATATTTATATATATTTATAAATTATTTAATTAGTTTTTGAATTAATAATTCCTTCCCTATTTTTCCCCTTCTTCATCTGATGGGTTTGGGGGTTACGTGGGTTACTCTCACAATCGGTTTTTTCTCTCTTCCAAGAAAATTACAAAGAAGGAAAAATTCTCATTTTCTTCTTCTTCCTCTCATCTTCTTTCCCTCTTCCAAAAGTTTGTGCATAGCCCACCACTCCTGCATATTCTCATTCCCAAGAGAATAAAGAGGGTTCTCAAGTGGTGGTGTCTTGGTGTGGAGATCAGATCTAGATCGAAATATTCATGATCGTGGATCGAGGGATTTACACGAAGAATGTATTCTTCAAGGGTAAGTAATTCTTCTTCTCTAATTCTTTCCCTCAAAAGCATGTTGTAATTTATATTTGATAATGCATATAAAAAATTAAAATTGGGAACAGTCCCTACTTCCGCTGTGAAACCTTCAATGGTTTCCCTTTATTTGTAACCTACATAGCATTGTCAATCATCCCATTGATCATTATGTAAAACGATGGTTGGAAGTTTAACCATAACTACAACATGCTGCCAAAATATACAAAATGAATAATATATAACTCATTTTCATAATCTGATTGCCTTACATGGAAATCAAACGGAAATCAGATAACAAACACAAACCACGTATTATCAAATAACAATCAAATAAAAATCATTAATTACTAAGTACTAAATAGAAATCAGATGTCAATCAGATAAAAAACACAAACTACGTATTATCAAATAGAAATCAAATGGCAATCTTAGAGTAAGAAACAATATGATTCTTCTCTATTTGTGAAAAAATCACAAATAAAGAAGGCAGAAACTGGAAAATTTGAAAACAAACCCTCCAAAAACTAAGAAATTCTTCTCTATTCCAAATTTATTAAGAGATTTGATATTGAGAATAAGAGAGTAGAGATCGATAATGAGAAATTCAAAAACAAACCCTCCACAAATTTCAATAATATCATGTTGTTTTTTGAAAAAACCCATCCATAAAATTAAAATCCCAAGTTTGTTTTTGAAAAAAAAAATATCCACAAATCGACAGAGAAGTTATAAATCAAAACCTAACAATTTTGAAATTAAAACATAATCGAAATTTGAGAAATTCGAAAACAAACCTCACGTATTCGAATCAAAACATAATCAGAAACAATTGAGCACAATTTTTAGGGTTGGTTGTTGTAACAACCATCCACAAATTCGAATTTCTCAGCTTTGATTTCAAAAAAATCCACAAATCGATTGAGAAAGTAGAAATCAAAACCTAAGAAACTCGAAAACAAGGTAGAAAGTTGAATGCAAAATCGAAATCGACTAAGGAATTGACTGCAATTCTTACAACTGGTTGCAGAAACTTTGATGCTAAAGGAGAAAGGAAAATGTGGAAGGAGACAATTCACACAATGAACATTAGGGAAATATATCTTGTGAGAGTAATTTTGGAATAAAGAAAAATTTTCTACAACAAATAAAATCTAAATCTTTTTGTTATATATGTTTCCCATATTTGAAATTTTTTAAAAAAGGATGATATGGATACCAAGATACATGTTAAAGAAGCTACTCGATGCAATTTTCCCAAAAAAAAAAAGTCCAAAATAAGACCTCGAAGGAGAAAAATGATCGTTAATATGCGTTTGCCGGGAGTCGAACCCGGGTCTATTGCTTGGAAGGCAATTATCCTAACCGTTGGACTACAAACGCCACATGCTGCCTATTAGAAACGATTTAATTATACTCTTTCTTCATTTTTCTTACATTATTATTATGATTATTATTATTATTATTATTATTATTTACTGATATGAATTGAAATTAACTTTAAAATCATTAAACTTAAGATTTATTCAAATTAAAGAAACTAAAGTAGAATGAAACTCAAAGTGATAAATACATTACTATTTTAACCTAAATATTACTTACTAAGTCATATTTATTTATTAAGGACATTGATTTGGTAGTAATTTATGCTTAAATTATACTCAACGATAATTTTTATGTATTACCTTACTTGAGGGTAAAGATATATTCAAAACCTTGATGTTCCTATAAATTATATAGAATCATCCTAAGCATTTAAATTTTCTTTATTATTATTATTTTACAACAAATCATGAAGATCTTGTACCTTAAAAGATGATTTAATCAGCTATATACTTTTTTTTTTTTTTAAGTTACATTATATAGGAGGAAGATTTGAACCTCCAATTTTTTGGTCGAGATTTTACACTTTATACAAATAAAACTTCTAAATATCTAAAATATTTAAATGGGTTGGGTTGAGGGTATTTTTGGACCAATCCGAAAATTTAGATTGGTTGAGTTGGCAACCCAAAAGACCCAAAATAAAATCTTCAATCCAACTCAACCCAACCATTAAATTCATATTAGGTTGTCGGGTTAAAACTTTTTTTTTTCAGGATTAATTTATGTAAATTTATCTACAACACATAATTAAATAACTAAAATCTCATACAATTCAAAGGTTAAAAACAAAATTTAAACAAATGAAAATATTATAAAAATTTTAAAATAATATATATAAAAATACATAAATTCATTAACTCAAAATAATAAACTTTATATATATATATATATATATATATATATATATATATGAACTTTAGACAATAATATATAACTAACAAAGTGATATTAATGAAATTAGTTGATCGCTAATTAGATTATAGTAGGATAATTATTTAGTATTCTAACCCTTTAAAAGGGTTTTTTTTTTGAAGAATTTGACAAAATTTGGATATAATACCTGAATAATTAATAGTTTGGTAGGATCTTCAAAACCATGTGCATGTTCATGAATTTTTAAAAAACCCATACACCAATATTACTATAATATTGCTAACCCATGGATTGCTCTTATATATACAATGGGCTGAACAATAGAAAGAAAAAGAAAGCTTTCCATTTAAATAATTGTTATTAATATAGTATTAGATCATTTTGATTTGTAATATATCTTTATATTCATTATTATTCTATAACCTTGTTTCCAAATACCAATAGACCCACAAGTTAATCTATTATTTAGGTTAATATATAAATTTAACCTTTTCATTTCTATTTTTCAACACTTCACATGGATTCAAATATTAATTTAATTGATTCATGAATCCCAACATGATCAAAGAGAAATAATCTTACAATAATTTATAGCTTGGATAGCATGGTTATCCTAGATTCAAGAATATTAATTTATTACATCATTTTATTCAAATGCAAACCATTAACTTTTTGTCTTATTTTTCTAAGGCCATGCATTAAAGTCAACAATTCAAATAATTCCAACTACAAATAACATCAATTGATCAAATACAATTTGCCTTCTTGGAAGTAACATTGTTGATAATTATTTCAAATTCAAACATTTATTTTTTTTTAACAAAAAAATCTATGAAGCAACTATATATACCTCATCTTCCTTCATTCTTTTACATAAATCATATAGATATCAATATATATCTTCATAAAATTGGTGGTTTCTTAGTTTATTATTCTTTTTCTTGTTTCTTCAGTTAGTGCTTGTGATCGTTGTATTTATCAATCTAAGGCTACTCATTATTACGACGAATAGACCTACCTCATGTAAAGATTTAAGTTTCACTTTGAATTATTTGTTTTGCATTATTTAATTTAAAAATTTGAATAAATTTATAGAAAGATACATCTTTTTAAGAATAGAAAGTTGGTAAAAAGAAAATTGAAATTGAATTGGAGAAGTGGTATGATGATATAATAGATGGAGGGACATGTGGATATGGAAACTGGAGTTTGATATCTCCAAGGATACTATACAGCTGCTGGGCCATCCCTTTTATAAAAAAGGAGTTGGATGTGGTGCATGCTATCAAGGTTATATATATATATATATATATATATTTATATTACTTCTTCTTCTTCGTTTTCTCTCCATTTTCTCCTTCTATGCTCCATTAGTTTAAAAATTCTAATTAATACAATTTAATCTTTTACATTGTTTAACTTTAACGGTTGTAACTATTAATGAAAATATCATAATATAAATATGTAGGTAAGATGTAAGAACAACAGATTGTGCAACACAATGGGGACTAAAGTAGTTGTGACAGATCAAAATTATGAAAACAAAACAGAATTCTTTATGGGTAGAAAAGCTTTCTCTAGCATGGCTTTAAAGGGCAAAGCTGAAGAACTTTTGAAAATGGATATTCTGGATATCGAATACAAGAGGTAGATATATCTCATGTATAACTTTTGCACTTTTTATTTGTTGAGCCTAAGTTAGTTCAAAATTAGTCAACTAATCTTTTTTTTTTTTTTTTTTTCCTTTTGGCAGGATACCATGTGAATACAAGAACAAAAATTTGATGGTGCAAATTGTAGAATGGAGCAACAAACCATACTATTTGGCTATCAAATTCTTATATCAAGGTGGCCAAACTGATATACATGCAGTTAATATAGCTCAGGTCACTTTGAAACTGTACAACCTTCCTCAATAACTAATTGTAATGATTCACCAATAATCGATTTTTTTAATTAAAATACTAAATATTGTTGTTATTTGTGCATTGAATTATTTAATAGGTTCGTTTTCCAAAATGGAGCCCTATGAAAAAGCATCAAGGTGCTATTTGGGATAGCAATGACGTACCAAGAGGAGCATTACAAATATCAATGATGATAACTTCAGGATATAATAAGAGATGGATTTATGCAAATTATGTTATTCCTGCTTCTTGGAGAAATGGAGAAATTTATGACACTGGAATTCAAATCAAAGATATTGCTGCTGAATATTGTCCACCTTACAAATGTGGAGACGAGCCATGGAAGTGAAGGAACTTCACCAAATTTATGTGTATTTCTTTCGTATTTGTATACCAGTGTCTCTTAAGAATTCAATAGAATTCTACTATTAAAACAATAATGAAATGTTAAAGAATTCAATAGAATTCGGTTTATATCATAAATAATGAAATATTTGGGATGTTTTGAATTATGGTTTCCTTTCATTGAAATGAATAATCTATGGAAAAAAACTCATTTGACAGCGTTAGAGCAAAGTATTATAAGAGAATAAGGAAATAATAAAAACAATTAATCCAAACTTAACGAATTCACATTATTTTTCTAAGACTATTTTGTTTCTTTTATGGTTTCAAGATTATCTTAAACAATTGTCTCGCATTTCAACCACAAGACTCAACGATCGCTATGGTATGTTACTTGCATAGAAAAGGAAAAAGAATTGGACAAAGAAATTCTTTGTGTTTTTTTGTGTATATATATAACTGATAAAAAAAATTACATATTTATAGACTTTGTTGAAAGTTAGTGCAAGCTTAATTTGCAAGTAATGAATTAGAATTTCCCTTTGAATTAACGTTAGTAGCTTTTATTTAGGATAGTCAAGTTGAAATATGATAAAAAATTTAAGTTTAGTGGTGTAAGTTAATGTGTAACTCATAGTAATTGTGTTAATTGTTTATTTTTTGTTTTTACCTATAAATACTTGTAATGTTTTTTTTTAGAATATGTGATATTATTATACAATAACAACGGGGATCCCATAGCCCGAGATCAAGGCATCAAAGCATCAAAGCACAAGCAAAGATAGGGTAACAAACCCAAAAACAAAGCCTACAAGATAAGATCAGAACAATACCAACACAAAAGAAACAAACTCGCAGACCACTAGAGAGAGTCATAGAGAGAAAAAAAAAACAAAGAACAACGGGAAGTACAACAAGAAAAACATCTGAAATACACTATAAAAGATCAAAAAGATCAACCCGCCAGGAAGAAGCACGGCCACGAACCGTAGAGACCATAAGGTGAACCAAAGCTGACACCGACCTCGGTCTACTTCCATGCAGTCGTCGATTGCGTTCTTGCCAGATGTAGTATATGGAAGCACACCAAAAAACACAGAATAACTTTCTACGCACCCCTTTACCCGACCCCACTCGACACAACCAACTCAACTCCACATCCCAACTCGCCACCCGATGCGACGAGCTTAATTGATGCAACACACCAGACCACATCTCTCTCCCAAACACACACTCAAAGAATAAATGATCTCGCAACTCCACACCTCCCCCACACAGAAAGCACCCCCCTCTGACAACACACTCAACTCCTCAACCAATCCCATGTACCCAACCTGTCCCTTACAGCTAACCAAGCACAAAAGGAGTGATGCGGAATACCAACCTCCACCCACAAAAAAAAAATTCCAAGACACCCTTAGGACGATGAGGACGCAAAACACTCCCACGCATTAAACGATAGAAATACCGACACTACAATCCGGTACCCACACCCAATAATCCTCCCCCCTCACCCTCGGCCCATGCCTGAATAGAACCCAAATCTCAATAAGCTCCAAACACTGTAGGCCAACTCCAACCTTCCTCACCACATGAAATCCGAAAAAAACCGTGCCTCCAAACTACTCCCTGCAACATAAACCACATAGACCCATAGATCCAAAATTGCACCCGCGACAGCCAAGGATCCCACAAATAAAACAAGGAAGACCATCGCAACCATCAAACAAACCAAATACTTGAATCTATCTCTATTTCGCAATATAGCCCTCAATATCTAAGACCTCCCAACTCACTCCGAACAGCCCACAGAGACGCCCATGCAAAACATAAGCTCCACCCACGCCACCCATAATGAACCTGATTTAATTAAGAAAACCAAGAGAGCTTTATAATAGCAGCCTGTGTCCAAGATACCACAGCTTCAACAACCTCTACACACCCACTCGCCAAGACAAGCACACCTCATCCCACGAGTCACCCGTGCTCCTCCCCTACCCACTGTACTTACCCTTCCATAAATAACTACGTAAACAAACAATCAACCTCATGAGTTACACACGCAGTGCACACAGAAGATGCTACACAAAATACCTGAAAGGATTGTAAGACAGGCCTAACAAGCTGTAATGTAAGACAGGCTTAACAAGCTGTCACCTCCCAGCAAATGAGAGAGACCACGCTGCCCAGCTCCTAATACGAGCTGTATTCTTCTGAATCAAAGGAGCACAATCCTCATCCCTCAACTGACCCACCAATAAAGGTAAACCCAAGTACCTAACAGGCAGCGAACCAAAAGAGAAACCCATAAATGCAGCTAGTTCCTCTGTCTCCCCAGACTCCACACCCGCAACAAACATGGAACTCTTTCAAACATTAACAACTAACCCAGACAACCCGGAAAAATCTGCTAGGACCTGCCTCACAAACTCCAAAGACTTTTTCTCAGTTGCACAGAAATTAAATCGTTTTCAAAAACCAAATGAGTCAAGCCCACACGCTCACACCGATCATGGAACCTAAACCACACAGGAGGCTTATTCAACAACCTAGATAAGACCTTCATCAACATCACAAACAAAAAAGGAGACAACGGATCCCCCTATCTTAACCCTTTCCTACCAGGAAAACCCCCTCAAGGGAAACATTAACCATCACAGAGAACATAGGTGAAGTAACAAAAGCCCTCACCCAACTAATAAACTGAAGGGGCGTACCTATAGTCAGCAACACACTAAACAAAAATCCTAATTTACCGAATCATATACCTTTTGAAGGTCGACCTTCAACACACAACGTGACTTCCCTTTGCCCTCCTTATAGCCCCCCACAAGCTCTTGACACAATAAAATTTTTTCAAAAATCAACCTACCCGGAACAAACGCAGACTGGTTACTTTCTAGCAACCATAACTGTAATCTCTCAGCTAAGATTCTCGAGATCCACTTATACACAATATTGCAACAAGAAATAGGACGAAACTCCTCTATACGTCCTGCTCCCCTCCTCTTTGGGATAAGAGTGATAGCAATAAAATTAACTCCATCAGGTAGGTAACAGAACTCAAAACAATTCAGCACAGCATCACAGAAATCATCCCCAACCACATTCCAAGCAGCTCTGTAAAAATCAATCGAAAACCCATCAGGCCTAGGAGCCTTCCCAGACTTCATCGAGAATAAAACCTTCTTAATCTCATCCCGACTCACTGTACGACCAAACGCCTCCAGCCCCTCCTCGGACCAGTTGAAATGCACAATATCCCCAATTCGGGCAGTAAAATCCGTATACCCCACTGGCTGAGACCCTAAACATCCTCGAAAAAACTCTACTGCCACCCTTGCCACCCTGTCATGCACCATTTGGTGAGTCCCTCCAGCATCCATGATCGTAAATAAAACACTGCAGCTGCATCGAGAACAAACACAACGATGAGAGAAATCTGTGTTCATATCACCTAACTCCAACCACCTCACCCTGGCATCTCGCCACTGACCAGAACACCTCAGTGGCCTGAGCCGCCTCTGCATACACCGATTCTGAATTAGGATCCCTTTTTACCTTCGTCTAAGCAATCTCCATAACCTGCCTAGCCGCCCTCACCTCATCATCTAACACAGAGATACGCCTCCCAAATGAAGCACGTAAAACTCTTTTCACTGCCTTCAAATTTTGCACAAAACTAACCATCGGGGACACATCCTCAGATCTTCTCCACACTGATCTGATAGTATCAATAAAACCCTCAGACTCCGCCCAATACTAAAAATAATGAAAAGTGGGAGGCGGCCTACTCCTCGTCTCCCATGTAGATACCAAAAGAGGGTTATGATCAGAAATTGACCAACCCTAACCTCCGAATACGAAAAAGCTACCTTCCACGACTAATTAGACAAGCAACGATCCAATCGGCGCAAGATACCATTCCTCTGAATTTTACTAGTCTAAGTAAACCAGTTACCTGTCACGCCCAACTCAACCAAATCCACCTCCAATAATGCCCCATCAAACTCCTCCATGTCTCTCAAGCTAGGGCAACCACCAAAATCCTCCGAACTACTACGAATGGCATTAAAATCCCCCAAAACAACTCCAGGAAGCTGCCACGAGACACACACATTCATCAACTGAGACCACAAGTTCCTCCTCTCGTTCACATGATTAGAGGCATACACAACACCGATATGTACCCTAGAAGTAGATACAATATCCACTAAGGTCCCAGAAATAAACTGATCCCTACTGACATCAATAGAAAACTCATCGACTTCTGCCACATTACCTAGATCCTCCCAACTCCCCACACACTATAGCTACACACAAAACTCCATGCATCACCAAACCTACCCATCACCATACCAAAATTTTCACGACAAACCCTCGTCTCAAACAAGCAACAGAAAGTAACAGAGGATGAAGCCAGAAAGTCTTCCACCACCCTACACTTAACAGGGTCGTTCAACCCCCTAACAATCCAGGAACCACCAAATCATGGACCTGGTAACAGATCACACCTACCACCTCCCACTGGGCCTTTGCCCAAACTCTCGAACATCTCATCCATAATAGACATAGGATCAGGATCTGCCTATACTAAAACCAAAGCCAACGAGTCTTCCTCCTCATCACACAAAATATAAAACTTATTACGATCATCAACATGCTTCACAAACCCTGTAATTCCAGGGGACCCATATACTGCTCTGTTCCTCAAGGCACCGAGTCCGGTGACCCACTGCCATCCCTATGGCCTACACCTTCTCTATCGCGCCTACGACGGCTGACCATAGTAAACTCGTCAACACTCCCACACCCTTACTCCCAACCACTGGTTATCTCTCCTTTCACCAATACCCACGTCCTGCCCCTTCCTCATACTCTCAATACCCCCATTCTCCCCTAAAGACCCTTCATTTACCGCCACAATACACAACTCCTGACTCTTTTCCACACCCTGCTTCTTACAACACAGCACCAGAATCCCAAAGGATCCACAGTACACACACCTACGAGGTTTCCACTCATACACTACTGGAATAATAAACTCTTGACCCCGCATTCTAACGTGACTAAAGAGGGCATTAACGAATCCCCATCCACTTAAACATAAACCCTCGCAAACGATAACCGTCGCCGCTTTCTTGTTGCAATATCAAAAGAGACAGGTTTACCCACGACACTAGCTAACACTGTTAAACCCCTATCCATCCACAACTCCAGGGGAACACACTCTAGTTTAATCCAGATAGGAACAAAACAAAAAATAAAGGTTTCAGGAACAATGTCTACTAAATACTTGTAATGTTTCTAGTTTAATGGATTTGATCCTTTATTGTATCTTGTGTTTTAAATTTGCGTAACTAAATCTAATATAACAAAATCTAAGGTTATGCACATGGCACTTGAACATTATGTAGTTAACATGTAGGTGGATCATGTTCAACTAATCTATACTATCTAAAAGTTTTGAGGGAGAAATATTTGACTTTCTCTTTTGCTCCTTGATTATAAGGTTATATGATGTAATTTGATATTTAAATCATTAAAAAAAGTAATATTAAATAATAGTTTATAATTCACGTAATTTAAATTGGTTTAAAATTTGGTTATCTCTAATATTTGATTCTAATAGTTTACAATTCACATGAATTTCTATTGGTTTAGAATTTGATTATTTCTAATATTTGATTCTAATATTTGATTGAAGATCCAAACTTTATCATTAAAAAAAAAAACAAAACTAATCATTCACGTGGGTAAAATAAATGTTTTAATTTTAAATGGTGTATAATTTACGTAATTTTAATTGGTTTAAAAGTTGGTTATCACTAATATATTCTAATTTGTTTGTAATTCACGCTATTTTAATTGGTTTAAAATTTGGTTATCTATGATATTTGATTATTTACAATTTGTGATTTGAAATCTACATTTTCTCTATAAATAGTTAAATTAAACATCTTTCCATCAGGTAACTCACTTTTTTTTTCTTTTTTTTTCTTTTTTAATTTAACTAGTGATCAAACACGTGCATTGCACGTGATTTAAATTTCTTAGATATAGATTTTTAAGATAAAATTTTAATGTTGAATGCAATATGTTTTTTTATTCATTTAAAATAATAAGATTTGATATTATTTGGAAAAACAATGAAAGAAAATTGTGTATATTTTGTCTTGGGTTAATTAAAATCTCTGTAACATAAATAGTAGGGTAAAATACGTAATCTGATTTTATTTTGTTTATATTAAGTTTGATTAGATAAAATTTAAAAGTAACTAAAGAGAAACAAAAAAAAAAAAAAAAAAGATGGATTGATAAAATTAAAATTCATAACTAAAATATATATTGAATCTGTCAATTTTCGATTATTGAAATTAAGAAGATAGATTTTTTTAAAAAAATAATTATTTAAGCTTGTATAAAAGGCTAGGTGTGTAACTATTCTATTTGATTTATAGGGGTGGGTATGTTAAGATTTTGCAAAATTTTCTTGTTTGTAAAAACAAAAAAATAGTTGAAGATTGAATATAGATTGGGAATTTTGAATGTCCTTTGGATTTCCCCTTTTCTCTTCTCTTTGTTGTATTTCCAATGAATCAATATTAAATGCTACAGCCCTTTCCTTTATACAAGTTTTTTCCTAATTGTTATAATTGTAATGATACAAAAGAATAAAAATGTTACAAGTGGCACCACATGATTGGTGAGTGGTATACAAATTCTTAACTACCTTGGTGAGTCATTCCCTTCTTCCTCCACCTTAGCTTTGCCTTTTCCATTTCTAATTTCTTCTCTAACATCCTCCCTCAAACCAGAGGGTACTTTAAGTACTTTTAGTTTGGCTCGTAATGTATAGAAATGTGTGTTGTTGAGTGGCTTTGTGAGACAGTCAACAAGTTGATCGGTCGATGGTACATAGGAAATATTGATGTGAACATGGTCTCTAATGAAGTGAAGATCAATTTCGATATGTTTGGTTCGAGAATGAAACACCAGATTTGCAGCTAAGACTCCTGCTCCTAGGTTGTCGTACCATATAGTTGGTCTAGTTTTGGATTGTAATCCCATCCCACCTAGTAGTTGTTAAAGCCAGAGGACTTCTGAGGTGGCATGAGCAAATGCTCTATATTTTTATTCAATGCTCGACCTTGCTACCACTGCTTACTTCCTCGAGGCCCAGGAGACGATGTTATTTCCCACAAAAGTACAATAGGCTACCACTAATTTTTCGTCATCAAGGTTAGAGGCCCAGTCAACATCCGAGTAGGCAAATATGTATAGGTTCGGGCTCGGTTGAAAGTATATTCCATAGTGTTTGGTGCCACTGATATACCGAAGTACCCTTTTTGTCGCTTGCCAATGGACATCAGTTAGGGATTGAAGGAACTGACTGAGCTGATTGACAGCATACGTGATGTCCGGCCTTGTGTGCGTTAAGTACTGAAGAGCTCCTATAGTACTTCGATATATAAACGGTTCAGATAGAGGTTGGCCAGCAGCTTTGTACACCTTGGACTGTTGGCGAGAGTACTAGTTTCACATCTGACATATTAAATTGTGTAGTAAATCATTAACATACTTTGACTGATTTATCAGAAGGCCAGATTCAAGATAGTGTACTTGAATTCCCAGAATTATCGAAGTTGGCCGAGGTCTTTAAGTACAAAATGTATGTCCAGTGTTTGTATGAGATGTTCAATAAGTTTATTATTGTTACCTGTACCATGACATCACCCACATAGACAAGAAGATATATTACCGAGCCTTCTTTGCAGTAGATGAACAAAAAGGTGTCGAATCTTGACTGATAGAATCCCCACTGTTTGAGAACTAAGCTGAGGGTAGTATTCTAGGCTCGTGGTGCTTGTTTCAGACCATATATTGCTTTGTCCAGCTTGCAAACATGCTTTGGATATTGAGTGCTAACATATTCCCATGGTTGGCTCATATAAACTTCCTCAATTAGTCGTCCATTTAAGAATGCATTATTGAAGTCAAGTTGCCTCAGCATCCAACCGTGTGTTGCAGCAGCACTGGTGACTACCCGGATCGTTGAGGACTTCACCATGGGGCTGAATATTTCAAAGAAATCAACTCCATGATGTTGATGAAAGCCCTTGCCTACCAGTCGGGCCTTATACCTTTGTATTGTGCCATTCATTTTTCACTTGAGGCGAAATATCCATTTGTTCCCAACAACATTTTGAGATGGAGATGGAGGAATTAATGTCCATGTCTTATTTCTCATTAGTGCCATGTATTCTTCATCCATCGCTTTTTTCCATTGAGGGGTTGCAAGTGTTGTATTGATCTTGGTGGGCTCTGTTTGAGACCAATCAGTTGATTTGCTTATTATCCAAGCCTTTGATTTAAAGATGCTAGCTTTTTCTCGGGTGATCATGGGATGAGTCAGAGCAGTGGGGGGCGAGCAGTGATGGTAAACTGTGATGGGCTTGCAGAGGCTGAGGTAGTGTTAGGATGTAATATGTGAGGCAGGGTTAGACTGATATGGTTTTCAGAGAATGTTTGAGGTAGGGTCTCTAATGGCTGTTGGTGTAATGCATGCTGTTGTGAAGATGTCTGGTTTGTGGAGTGTAAGGTGTGGTTTGGTTGATAGGTTGGTTGTGCTTGAGGGAGAGATGGTGACTGAGGTAGGGAATTGAGGATTGGTTGAAGGCTCGAGACTATTGAGTCATTAAGGTGTGTAGGTATGGGTGGGGTTGTCACCTAGATGATCGTGTTAGACGATGGACTGTCCATGATCAATGGACTCACTGTGATCGTCTTGTCTTTGGTCTGCACAATCGGTCACACGATGAGGACTGAGTGATCGCTTTGTCTTTTGTCTGTGCGATCGTTCTATACGATGAGTTCTGAATGATCATGTTGTCTTTCGGCTAAGCGATCGTTCTAAATGATAGAGACTGAACGATCATATTGTCTGTCGTCTGAGCGGTCGTTCTGAACGGTGGGTGCTAAGCGATCGTATCGTCTGGCATCTGGGCGATCATTCTACACAATGGAAACTGAACGAACGTATTGTCTGTTGTCTGTGCAATCTGTTGTCTCAGCAATCGTGGTGTCTCTTGTAAGGTTTGTCGTCTGGGTGATCGGACTAAACGATGGTTGTTTAGCGATCGTTAACCCGGTCGTCTGGACGATCGTGGTGCACGGTCGATTTGCAAACGGAAATTTCCTTTCATCAAACTTAACATGTCTGCTTGTATTGATCCTGCCTGATGGACTGAGGCATCTGTACCCTTTGTGATGCGAGCTGGGACCAATATACACACATTTCTCCGAGTGTAATTGGAATTTTTTTTACTGTGATAAGGTCGTAAGTATGGGTAGCAAGCACACCCGAAGGTCCTCAGATTAAGAAAATCAAGGTTAGAACCAAATAAAATGGCAGCGGGTGATTTACTTTCCAAAACTGAGGTAGGCATACCATTAATGAGATAGGCAACAGTGGAGAATGCCTCCCACCAAAAGCTTAAGGGCATGGATACCTGTGCAAGCAACGTGAGCACTGTTTCTATGATGTGTCAATGCTTGCGCTCGACCCTACCATTTTGTGCTGAGGTATAAGGATAAGATTTTCGAACTGAAATTCCTTTGGACTGACCGAGATGGTATATTTTGTCATATTCTTTCCCATTATCTGACTATAATTTCTTTATTCTAGTGTTGAATTGAGTTTGTATTAGTTGTATGAAGTGTTGGAATGCTGCCAGTGTTTCAATTTTATGTTTCAAAGGATATGGTCACACATATCTGCTGTGATCATCTAAGAATGATATATAATATCTATATCCATCAATAGATTCAATAGAAGCAGGCCCTCAGACATCAATATGTATTAATTCAAGTGTGTTAGAAGCATGAGATTGAGAATTAGGAAATGGTAAGGCAGATAACTTTCCTAATTGACATGATTGACAAAACTCATTTCCTTCATTTGATTTAACAAGCAGTTTACATTCTCTAATCACATAATCTATGGTTTTTCTGATGGATGTCCTAGTCTCCTATGCCAAACAGCTCTTGATTCAACTACATTAATCCTAACTCCTGATAGAATTAAGGCAGTTGACTTGTTATTTTTGTACTGAGCAGATCCTCGACCTTCTGTAGTCTCATGTATCACTCCAGCCCCTTGAAGTCTGTACAGTTACCAGTTCATTACCTCCATATTCGGTTGGATTATTGATGTTGTTGTAGTCTGGAGTGACATGGTTGGTAGCCCCACTGTCTATGTACCTGTCTCTTATACACATCTAGATGTGTATAAGAGACAGAATTAAGGCAGTTGACTTGTTATTTTTGTACTGAGCAGATCCTCGACCTTCTGTAGTCTCATGTATCACTCCAGCCCCTTGAAGTCTGTATAGCCCTCGATCAAGCTCCCCTTTCAGCTACGTTCTGCCCGTATCCTTGTCCTTAATGACACAACAGTTAGTGTGAAATTGAACAATCACAACATTATCATGGGCTAACTTTGATATACTAATGAGATTCTTGGCTATGTTAGGCACACACAAGACATCATTCAAGATAAATTCATTCCTTCCATCAGACAAGCAAGACTGACCAGTGTGAGATATGTGTAGTTGTTCACCATTACCTACAGTTACCAGTTCATTACCTTCATATTCAGTTGGATTATTAATGTTGTTATAGTATGGAGTAACATGGTTGGTAGCCCCACTGTCAATGTACCAATTAGGATCTGTTACTGTTTCTGGTGTGGCTATGAAGGGGTTAGAGGGTTGAGCTAACGTGAACAGGGCAGTAGTATTGTTGTTAGGGCCGACTGACCCTTGGTTTCCTCTACCTTGTTCAGTGCTTTGTGAATATTCTTTGTTAAGATGATGATAACATCCCAGGGCTGAGTGACCATACTTCCCACACACTTGACATGTTGGTCTATTTGAGTTATTGTTGCGGCCTCTTCCTCGACCACGACCACCTCCTTGTCCATTAAATGGATTGTGATTGTTGTTACTGCCTTTAGAGTTGTTCCCTTGCTGTCGACTTCCATTGTATGAAGGATTGAAGTGTGGCTTACCACCATTCAGATTCCTGCTGAATGCTACATTAACAGAGGGTTATTGTGCAAAAGAACTATGTATTTTGATAAAGTTTTGATGCTCCAGTCATTTTTCATAAGATAGTAACTCAGATTGCATATCTAACCATGATATACCCGGTTTACCTTAGATGCCTACTACCATCGGGTTGTATTCTTCATTTAAATTGAGAAGGACTTATGAGATGAGGGCTCTTGTCGACACAGGGCTGCCGGCTTGTGCTAGATTGTTGGAGTATAGCTTCATCAATTTGAGGTACTCACTCATCTTTTGGCCTCATTTTCTTGTCTGTTGGAATAGCTATCTTGAGTAATTTTCTTCAACTCTTTATTGAACTCCGAAAAGCTCCTGAATAGCTTGCCACAGTTCCAGTTCCTTGGTAGTTTCATATCCCATGAGTTGGACAGCCAGATCTGGTGCCATCGAGTTGTAAAGCCATCCCAGCAAGAGTTGGTCGACTGCAAGCCAAGCTTCATATTGTGGGTTGAGTGATCGTTACTCTGATGAACTCACTTTGTCATCGCTAGCCACTTGAGAACTTGAAGTTGCTTCAGAGGTGGTTGGAATAAATATTGGTGGGCAGGGCATCTGACCGAAGAGGTGACCTTCGAGCTTGTAGCTCCGGAGGATCGAAAACGCAAGGGTCTTCTACAACATGAAGTTCCCTCGTTCAAGCTTTATGGTGGTGAGTTGATTCAGGAGTTGATTGAGAAGTGGTGTGGTGAACTTGACTGGTCCGGTGGAGGAGTTGTTTCCGATGAAGGCGGCGTCGGCCATTTTTGGCTCTGATACCAAGTTGAAGATTGAATGTAGGCTGGGAATTTCGAATTTCCTTTGGACTTCCCCTTTTCTCTTCTCTTTGTTGTATTTCCAATGAATCAATATTAAATGCTACAACCTTAGTTTGGTGAGTGGTAAACAAATTCTTACAAGTGGTAATGATACAAAAGAATAAGAATATTACAAGTGGCATCACATGATTACTGAGTGGTAAACAAATTCTTAACTACCTTGGTGAGTCATCTCCTTCTTCCTCCACCTTAGTTTTGTCTTTTCCATTTCTAATTTTTTCACTAACAAAAATAATAATAATTATTATTATATATAGTTCTTACAATTTTATCTTATTTTTATAGGAAGTTAATATATTATATTTTAAATTGTAATATAGAGGGTCATTCCTAAGTTATTTAACAAAAATAAAAATGGTAAAACACTATACTAATTTAATTGATTTAAAATGTTGATTTTATAATTTATATTGAGATTCATTGTTTTTTTAAAATCTTTATTTTCATTTTTGTTATTTCTATTTTTTTCATAAAGAAGAGTTCTATATATATATATATGAATAAGGAAATATATGTGAATTTTCTCATTTTTTTATATTTATTGAAAATTTTATTCATTATAAGAAATATTGATGTGGGGGAGTTTTTTGTTTAAAAAAATTTTGTGAGTCTTATACATAAAAACTATGGGAAAAAAAACTTACTATTTCTTTTGAAAAAAAGGAAATAAGACTTATTTAGTTTAAAAGGGAAAAAAATAACGCAAATTGGAGCGTATGGTAGATTTTAATGACATGTACATGGCTACAAATTTTCAAACTGCTTTTGTTATTGATGAAACTACAAATACATGGTATGTGTAGAATCATAAACAATGACAGATTCAGTATATAGACTAATTGCTAATATCTTAGTTACCCAATTTACCTCTAATTGATTAATTGAAAATTAAAAAGCTGTATTCCTCAAAATACACCCTTCTTGATTTTCCTAACGTAGTTAACGTTTCAAAACAGATTTTATTATTAATTTAGATTCTGTTTAACGACTTTTTGAATTAGTCTCAGATGAATTAAATATCCAGATTTTTCTACAAAATTTACTTTAGCATCTAAATAAGCATGTTCATAAGATAAAAAAAAAGGGTTTCTGAAACATACCTTTGTACAACTCTTCTATCTTTAAATTGAGCTTGAATCTTCGCTTTAGTAAGATGTAGACCACCACTTGATCTTCCTTACATTTTCTAGGACCTTAGATTGGATTATGAGATTCAAAATGAGTTGAAATTTAGGAAAATTAGAGAGGAGATTTTTCTGGTTTTCAGCTAGAGAGAGAAGAACATCTTCTTCATCAACTCAACCAACTCTGAAAATCCAAAAATATGGCTCCCCAACTCAGCTAACCAGTCTGGTTTTTGGTCCAAATTTAGCATGTCATTCCTTTTCACTATGGATTGACACCACCTACTTGAATAGATGGGTGGAATTTTGGGTATCAATAGTGGGAAAGTCCCACCTAGTGGATTTTTCTAGATTTTTAATTTTCAAAATAAAATTCTATTTTGTTAGATTTAATTTTCTTTCATTTGAATTTTCAGAAAATTAAATTAAAACTAAAATTGAATTGAATATTTTAATTTTTCAAAATTCAAATTTCTAATTTTAAATAAAACTAATTCAAATAATTAATTTTAAATAAAATTTATTTAATTAATTAAAATAATTTAATGTCCAATATATTTAATAAAACACCAATTCCACAATCATGAAGTCTATTCATGTAGCTAATATTTAAATCAAATTTAAACATTATCCAATTATCCAATTTGGTTTAATTCGACGATTAAACGTGTAACTATATTGTATATAATTACTAATTTTTTTAATTTGAATTTGAATGCTTCAAGATTTAATCCGTTTGTGAGCTAATAGGGGATCTAATGGACCTACAGATCATGGGCTCCAACGATCCAAAATTAATTGGCTAAACTCTTTAAACCAAATTAATCAACATTCGTTAACTACCGAGACTCCACTAAAGCCCAGTAGTTGCACTCCTCTCTGACCGTAGATATATTTCTATCCACTTGATTTAACCATAATCAGTAAGTCGACCTTTCAAAGGTTGTTCGTAATAATGGTTGGGTCAAATGTTGTTTTAATCTGATATTATATCTTGCTCCTTAAGTCCCACTGATCCTCTAATGGACAATTGGTTTGTGATCCAATCACTAAATCGAGTCCCTCTCAGGCCAATGAGAGGGTGGGGCCCTTGTTTAAAACCTGAAATCAGTACTCAAAGAGAACAACCTCTCTACTATCCCTAAACGCAGATAGGAGTGAATTTCATCTTGCACTCTATGTCTCCTATTATCTACTCGATCTTACCCCTAAAGTTTGAGGCTTATAGAGACGGTGTTGTTGAGCCAACCCTCAGATCTAAAGATAATCCTAAATAAACAAGAGTTCATATTTAGCTCAGGATTAAGGTCGAGTTACCTAAGTCATCGATTTAAAATAGTCAGTCTTAAACAGTAAATGACGTTATAAAGTAAGAGTGACTTGTTTCTTGGTTTGGTATTACACAAACTTATTGCATAGGATGCCCCCATTCACATGTCTCCACATGAAAGATTCAGGATCACATCGTTTGTACCAAATACAAAGTGGGCCGCATCCGATAGAGTTATCAAAATAAGGTACTCGATCTTATTTGTATACTATAGACTGTTTTGGCTATCTACTTGAACTTGATCCATTCTTATATCTTTACATAAAGTCCAAGTACTCATGTAATAGTCATGAATCTTTAGTTTATTAGATTTAGTCTTTACAAGTACAATTTACATATTCAATAACATATTTACTGAATAAACCTCAATGGTGTATTTATTGTAAATAGAATATGTTTAATATTACAAACGGTGAGGTTTAGGACATACAACCCAATAATTTATATTTTAAATATTCATATATTATCAAAATTCATTTTAACTAATCAAATTTAAATTTAATAAAATGTTGGAATTGTTTTTAATTATTTTATACGTATTCTTAAGAAATTAACCGGATGTTTTTTTTCATATTTTTTAAGGTTTAAATTGTTTTGTATATGTTATTAGATTCACTTATACATATTTCACATTTACTCACTATTTTATTTAAAGTTTTACCCTATTATATTAGTTTAACGATTCGGAAAAAAAATAGCCATCACTATCATAAAACAACTTTTTATTACTGCAGAAAGTGACTAGTTCTTCTCAAGCTATTATTTTTGCTATGGCTTCAACGAATTAGACTTCTGTTTGATGATTGATGGTGTGAGAATTCTTGATTTTCGAGCTTTCGATGTGCATAGTCCGTCAGATTCATCGTTGCAACAATTTGTGGAATATATCCAAGGTAAGCTTTTTTTCCTCAGGTGAGTTAACTATATCTTGTTTGACAGTGTACCAAGTTGGTTTCACCCATTTGAATCTTATTAGGATTGTTGAAGATAGAGATACTTTGTGGTTGATGTCAGTTTTATCAGAGTCCCCAATTTATGTGTAGTGGTTGACCATGTCTCATGTGTTTCCCCGAACACTAGAAGTACACTATATTTGAATAATGAAATAACATAAATTGATCATTCTTCTCAACCTTCTAAGGGCAACATTGAAGTCATTGATTTTCAAGATTTTGAGTCCTTTCAATATGGTATTCCCATTAAAGTAGGTTCTTTACGTTGATGTGGTAAAGAAATATTCGGCAATGGTTAGGAGTCAATACCTGGGGAGAAGGTCTTTTTGTGTTTGAGGCTTAATGATTTAAGTGAAACGAAAGCACGTCTTTATTTTTCTGCGATGAAGCTATTTTTAAGGCACCATAAATGCTTTCTTTCTTCCATTGAAGCTATTTTGGGAGAGCCTTAAGCCTTTTGAAAACCCTAATTTGATTTTCTTGGCAATAGATTTGATTGGGTTTTTAATTTAAATGAATGTCTTGTTTAAGGTGTTAATAAGGTTAGACTAGACGCTTGTCAGAATGCATTGTTCATCATGATAGCTGCTTAGATAGAGGGTATTTTCTGTTTTAAAATAGTTTTGAAATCCTTAACATTTAGAATTTTGAACGTTATGCATGTGGGTTCTTTGACAATTACTAATTATTATTTTCTAATATTATAATCTATTCTACCATTTTTACAAGTTTTAAAACTTTTTTTTGCTGTTTTTCGAAATGAAAGTTTAAAATTTATTATTCGTTTGGCTAGCTTGATCATTTGTTAGTATTCTCTATGGAATAAACGGTTTTCTTTTTATTTATTAATTTTATAATCTCATTAAATATTAAAGAAAATTTACAGTAAACAGAGAAAGTATGAATAACATAAAATGTACTAGAGGGGTTTGTATTTGATTGAAATATAGAAATAAATAATGGAATTCAAATTTAAAATATTTAATAAGTTATACAAATATCTTACTCAATTTTGAAACTACCCATATCTAACCCCAAAAAAAAAAAAAAAAAAAAAAAAAAAAAANAAAAAAAAAAAAACTATTATATAATAACTAAATCTCAAAACAACTCCCACATTAATTTTCAAATCTTCTCAATTTTTTTATGAAGTCTTTCTCAAAATGCTCCACAATTTCCAATTTTAGACGACAAACAATTCATAACTTCACTTGATATTTGTTAACTAAGGTATACTTTGAAACTACTCCTTAAATTTCATCCCAATAATCTTTTATTTTGTTTTTTTTTCTTTCAATTTTCTAATAGAAGAACAAGTTCAGAAAACATATAGGAAAAAAGATACATTTTAATGCACCCCACAAAAAATTTAAGAAAAAAGATAGTTAAAAGATTGAAAAATTCAACTTTAAGAAGGAAAATTTTAATATGCATTTTCTTTTTTAAGTTTCAACTCATGCTTAAATAATTTTTATGCATATTGACCAACAATTTTTCTTATAGGTAAATTATGAAAAGTAGTATCAACTCCAACGACCGTGTCCTATTGATATCAAGAGACAATAGCAATGCAGGTTGTTTAGTAACATGATGATAAACATTAGGAAAGGAAAACTTTATTTTGCTTCTCATGGAGGACCATTATTTTAGTTAGATTTGTAATTTGTATCAATCTTTTTGTTTACGTAGTTTATTTGATATTTTGATTTAATTTTGTTGAAAATGAGTGATGAAATTATTTGGAAAGAAAATAAGCAAGGTAGTTGAGATTTTTTTTTTTTTTTTAATTTAATAAAGTTACTATGTGATTGGATCTTTTTTTCTTTTTTCTAAAAAAAAGTAGGGCAGTTAGTTGAGAATTTTTTAAAAGGCAGTTACTATACTTTGACGTGGTGAGAAATTTTCTTTTTTCTTTTACTACATGAGAGTTGCAATTTTTTTTTAAAAAAAATATTTAAATAAGGTAGTTAATTGTGGGCCAATGGAAGGGTAAAATAACAATTATAAAAAAATATAAGGGCAAAAACGGTAGACAAAAATTCTTTCTCATTTTTTTTTTAGAAATTTTGTTTGTAAATTATTTTTTTATTTTATTATTATTATTTTTTTTTGGTTAATAGTAACATCCTTCCTAATCTTCTTGTTTCTTCGTTAAGCTTTATTTTAGAAGTAGGTATTATTTCAATTTTTTTGCTTCAAGTATCTCTCTTCTAGGTGCATTTTTGTAGCTTTTTTTTTTTTATGCACACAGATTCACATATTGATCTTCACATATTAAAGAGGTAGAGAAGAAGATTTTGCTTTTGGGGTTCAATAATTTTTTCTAAAAATTTCTCAAATAGAGTAACAAAGAAAGATTGATTGACTAATTTATGCTTTTGTAGTTTTTTCGCCTTTTAATCTTTGTAAATGTACACCAATGAATGTATTTATACTAATTTATTGTTTTTCCATGTTTTTGTACTTTTTTCTCTTTTGAAATTTGTTATAAATATACATCTATTCATCTATGTATAATTTTGAAATAATTTGTAAAATCAAAATAAAGTTTAAAATCAATATTATCATTGCAAATCTACACAAAGAAAAAAAAAACTCAGTTTTAAGATTTTATTTATGCATAAAATAATAATAATAATTTGGTTTAAATTAAAATTTGAGAACAAATTAAAATTAGAAGCATAATCAAATCATTTTTAACGATTTTTTTTTATAAAAAATAGAAAAATATAATATTTTTGTTTATATTAAATTTAAAATTAGGAGAATAATCAAATCATCGAATTCAAAATAAATAAAATATAAAAATGTTTTATGGTTTAATTTGAAGTTTAAAATTAAGAGTGTAATCAAATCATCCCATAATTTTTTTTCTTTTTTTTTTTTAATAAGGAAAGATTATCGTGTTCTTACCTTTATCTGAAAAAGAAACATGAGAAAGAATGAGTATAAAGTAAGTAACCCCACTACTGGGAAGAGGCTAAACATCTATATTCTTTAGATGTCAATCTCTGGTGGGCCATTCATAAACTTTTACATTCATGGGATGACCATCTAGTGGATAGTTGATTTTTCCCTACCATAAGGGAGATGTACCCACAAACCTCAAGTGAATCCCGAAGGAAACACAAATCTATGGTGAAGTCCCGAAGGAGATCACCATCTCTGGTGAATTTCGAAGGAAACACAAACCTCTAGTGAAGTCCTGGACGAGATCACCACCTCCAGCGGGTATCTAATGACGGGTAGGGATAATTATCGCTTTCATAAATATAACATGCATTATAAAACATAGTCCCACAAACATGCAAATACATATCATCATGCTCAATGTTCATATAGTAAATCATATAAACAAAACAATTTAGTTAACGCTTACACTCATAACATTTTTCAAGATACAATTAAAATCAACTTATTTATCCTCATGCATTTCGATGCAACCAATCTTAAAATCCTCAAAATTATTTTTAAATTATCGTCTGACACAAAGACGGTTCTCATGGTAAGATTACTTTCCTCAAATTTTGGTTATAATTCTTAATCCAAGTAATTAATTTTCTTAAAATCCTTGGAAGACTTGAATTAATCCTATCACATAAATTACAAATTTTACTTTAGCACTCATGGCCCAAAATAAAAATCCAAAATTTAAATTTATCCTGTGTGGTATAAATCCAATTAACCAAATTATCCCAAATGTCCCACAATCTAACTTTCAAAGTTGTGGCTTCGTCTAAAATAAATTCCAAAACTCAACTCAAATGGCCAACCTAATCATAAATTAAATCCAAAATTGACAACTTAATTTTCCACAATTGCTCTTAATTCAAAAGATAACCAACCAAATACTCACCCAAAACTTATCAAACCTTAACAATTGTTATGCCAAAATTTGGTCTCTTCCTTGACAAGTAATATCCTCAAATCTTCCTACTCTTTATTCTGAAAGTCTAAACACAATGAGTTTTATCCAAATTGATTCCAAAACAAAGTGACACCCAAAATCTTCAAAGAAAAACCCTAAAACTCAAATCTTACCCAAATTATCCAAGATTTCGGCGAAACCCAAAAACGGTGATGGCGACGGCGACGATCGTGATAGAAAGAAAGAACGACTGACAAGGCTGACAGACTGGCAGCATCGGCTTGGCAATGGCATGAAAAATAAAGAAGACACAACATACGAAGGACGATACTAGTTGGAGGATCAGCACAATGTCGTCAAGAAGAGAGGCTCAACCGACGACGGATTCAGATGGAGATAGAAGGCACGGTCAGCTAATGCAGATGGAAGATCTGACGTTCGGACGATGGCGACGACGGCTGGTCAGACGTTGGGTTCCGACGGTAAGCGTGAGAGCTGAACTGTTGTGTGCGCTAGGGCTGGGGAGGCACCGGCGACTGCATTTACGGGACAGTTAGGGCTTATCCAACGGTAAAGAATGTCCAAACAAATCCAAACTTATTGTTAATTTTAAAATATATATTTTCAGCCTTGTCAGCTTGCGTTTACCGTTGTCAGTCGTTCTGGCGACTGAGTTTACCAAGAACATCCTATTCCGACGACTGCGTTTACCAAGAACATCGATTATGATAAATATTATTTTTTCTTTTTGGTAAAATAACTCAAATCGACCCCAAAAAATTCAAACTTATTGTTAATTTTAAAATATATATTTTATTTCTTACAATATGATTATACATATATTCATTTTAATTTTGTGAACTTTTTAGATAATCATTCTCCAACAACTTCTAAAAGTTATCTTTTTAGTAGTTTAAAAAGCAAAATTTCATAGTATAAATAAAAAATTTAGTTACTAATTTTAATTCAATATATGAAAATAATTACATAAGTTTTTTTTCTTATAACATTTTACTTCTTTTTTGAAAACCAATTTAAATAAATAATTTGATAATCTAAACCAAACCAATCTAAATATTTTATTGTCAAAGGTTATTTAACTCGAAGGAAACACATAATAAAAAAAAAAATTAGATAAAAGTCTAAAAAGTAGATAATTGACACAATCTGCAAATATACCTAAATCAATATGTGGATTACTTTTGAATTAAAGTCACCATCATATTTATTCAATCAAAAAGAAAAGAAAAGGATTTCTATCTCCTCGTTAAAAAAGAGTCTTTTCAATTAAAGGTAGTAAATTAGGGATTACTAAAATTGGTTGAATAGGATGTTTTTGGTTGATGTCTGAAGAGCTGATTTAATTTATTGTTTTTTTTTTTTAAAAAAAACAAAAATAATGAAATCAATTTTATCTTTTATTTCCAATTTAAAAAAAGTATAAAACCATTGAATAATGCGTTTGCCGGGAGTCGAACCCGGGTCTATTGCTTGGAAGGCAATTATCATAACCGTTGGACTACAGACGCAGTGTTTGTCCAATTAAATTAATTTATTTATATACATCTAAATATCTAAATTTAGTGGCTGCAATTTTTATATATCTCACATCTAGTCCCTACTTTGGGCTTTGATTTTCTAAAATAATTAATACGTATTAACATTCCCTTTTTAATTTTTGAAAACAATAATTAGGTGAGAAAAAAATTAAAAAAATCATATAAAGATTAAATTTAAGATTTAGTAAAAATATAAAGACTAAATTTGGACAATTAAATATATAGGAACTAAAATGAGATGGAACTCAAAATATAGAGATCAAAATGTTATTTTCAAGTTCTTATGCAATTTATTTAGAACAATGATCTTGAAGGAATTTTTATAAATTATTTGATTATCAATGTAAACATAAATCTATAGTAACCGACAAATATTGTCTTACTTGATGTTAGAGGTTTAAATCATTGTAATTCTATTATTGTATTGAAAAAAAACTATGAAAACAAATAAAAATCCTTTTATACATTAAAAGGTTTTTATTTTTTGTTTTTACTTTTCTTTTTTAAAAAGAAAATAAAAATCAACAAGTATGAGGATGACGATCTTGAAATCTCTTCAAAATCCCACAACATTATATATATGCCGTATTTAATTATATATATGTGTGTGTGTGAGACAATTGCATCAATGGCAAAAAGAAAATGAAATTACAAGTGTGCCCCCAACCTTTTTCCTTTTGCAATTCTAGCAACATAATGCCAGCTGAAAAATTAAAAAGCTAAAAGTATAAAATACCTTCTACTATTGATATACTTCATATTAGGCAATTATTTTATCATATATTATCAATACACTAATAATATATTTGAAATTTTATTTTTAATGAATAATCATATACTCGGAATATTGATTGATGTTAGATATAATATTAATACACTTATGTCTATCTTCAAGTATATACTAATTAATGTCTAATATGCTCATGTTTTATATTAGATATACTACTAATACACTTGGATATCTGCTTATAAAACAAACCATGCACCTTTTATTTTAAAAAAAATGTTATTAATTGAATGTTTATTGTAGTTAGATATATTGGCAATACACTCATGTCTTACTTCAAGTATTAACTGATTGATGTCTAATATACTTATGTCTGATACTCATGTCTGATATATTTATGTCTAATATACTCATGTCCGATATACTTTTGTCTTTTATCTGATATACTATTGATACACTTGAAATATCATGCGTCTTACTTTAAGTACTCACTGATTAATGTTTGATACACTCATGTTTTATAATCTAATATATACTACTGATACACTTGGAATATCATGCTTATAAAATAAAACCCATATGGTTCACTTTAAAATAAGTTAATGATAGAATATACTGTCGATAAAATTGGAATGTTTCTTATGTTAGATAACTATTGATATTGATGGAAAAAAGGCATGCGCAGTGGAAATGAGAATCGATTTTACCCTAATTGAAAAAAATAAACATGCAACCCTAAATGAATTAATTAGGGTTATTTTGAAATAATACCTTTGAAGCTCCCGAAACTCCTCTATCATCACTCGAACACGAACCGGACAACCACTAGAGCTAACTACTATCCTCTGGACTCAGAACTGGGTTATGGGATCCGATGGATAAAGAACCCGAGAGAGAGAAAAGATGGAAATAGAAGAAGGGATTTTGGGTAGTTTTTGGGTTTTTCTTTTTTTAGCCCAATTTTAGAAAACTATTTTGGCAAAAAGTCAAAAAGTTTTTAATCCAAAATGACAAGCTCATATTTATAGAAAAGGACCATGTAAAATTGCATGCAATAACTTTATAAAAACCCAACACCTAGAATCCACTCACTAAGTGAGCGTCTCCACTATAAACCAACATCTAACCCACTATTTTGTTAGTTGAATTATCCAACAAAAGTTTGGATTTTCCCACTAACTTTAGGCAAAGGGCAAAATAGTCATTTGGTCAAAGTCAAACTTTGACCAAAAAGTCAACATTTTTACTTTTTATGATTTTTTTCTTGTTGACTAATTTTGACTTCCCGAGCATGAATCCGCATTCATTTTCTCGAAAATCAAATCACATTTGAATATAAGGTCGGTCAAATTTTGACTTTTCAAAATCAAAAGTCAACTCTTTGACTTTTTACATCTTTGACCATTTCGATTATTTCCAAGCTTCCGAATATGAATGTATTCATACTCTTGATATTTAAATCACATTTAAATATTAAATTTGTATCTCTAAACTAAAAACCCGACCACTATATCACATATACTTGTTGATTTCTATCTCTTCACCTAATTCGAACAATTCGAACTATTTTATCATACTGTTATAAGTTTATTCCATATGAGCTAGTAGGGGAACCTAATGGACCTATAGATCATGGGCTCCAACGATCCGAGATTAGCTGGCTAAACTCTTTAAATGGAGCTAATCAACATTCGTTAACTCACGGGTCATTCCACTATAGTCCCGTAGTTACACTCCCCTCACTATAGATACATTGGTGTCCATATGATATAACCATGATTAGTAAGCTAATCCTTCACCAGTTGTTCGTAATCTGGCTGGGTCATAAAAACTGTTTTACCCCCGAGACTACATCTTATTCCTTAAGTTCCACTGATCATCTAATGAACAATTGGTTTAAGGTCCAATCTATAAACCGAACCCTTCTCAGGCCAATGAGAAGGTGGGGTCCCTTGTTCAAGACCTGGATTCAGTACTAAAGGGAACAACCTATCTACTATCCTTATAATGAGTAGGAGTGAAATCCGTCTTACACCCTATGTTTCCAGCTATCCACCTAATCTTACCCCTGAAATGGGAGGCTTATTGGGCCAGCAATAATGAGCTGCCCTCACCTATGCAGATCTAAAGATAATTCTGAGTAAACAGGAGTTCATAGTTAGCTCAGGATTAAGATTAAGTTACCTAGGTCATCAATTAATGAAATAGTCAGTTTTATACATTAAACGACATTTAGAACGTAAAAAATGACTATTTCATGGTTAAGTCTTATGTAAACTCTTTACATAGGATGCCCCTATTTTCATGTCTCCACATGAACGGTTTAGGATCACATTGTTTGTACTAACTACAAAATGGGCCGCATCCATAGTGTCCCCAGAATAAGGCGCCCAACCTTATTCATATACCATAGACCGCTTTGGCTATTATATTTTGAACTTGAATCCACATTTAATGTCATCTACTAAAGTCAAAACTTAATCTTAATAGCCTCGGATCCTTTAGTTTATTGGATTCATGAATATAGAATTTAAATTTACTAAAGATTTTCAATAGTAGCTTTATTGAACAAGAATATGATATTACAAACTATGAGTTTCAGGACATAAAATCCAACAAACTCCCACTTGGACTAAAACTCCTAGTAGGATCAAACGATGTTGAATTTAACTGTGAGAAATTAATATTACATATGAGTACAATAAACATATGAATACAATAAGCTAGGGCATATACCCAAAAGTTCTCCCACTTGTGCTAGTTTATAAATAACGTAGACCTAAACTCTGTAGGTGACCCTAAAAAACTTTAGCCGTGAGGGTTTTTGTAAAAGGATCAGCAATTTTTTGCTCAGAAGATATCTGGATCACTACGACGTCACCACAGTGTACGATTTTCCAGATAAAGTGGTAATTACGTTCGATGTGCTTCCCCATTTATGGCTTCGAGGTTCTTTTGAATTTGCAACTGCACCGCTATTGTCACAATACAAGGTGATGGGTAGATGCATATTTGGAACAACTTCCAAATTTGTCAAGAATTTCCTCAGCCATACTACTTCTTTTGCTGCTTTGCAAGCAGCTACGTATTCAGCTTCCATTGTGTAGTCAGCTATACAGGTCTATTTTACGCTTCTCCACACTACTGCTCCTCCGTTAAGAGTGAACATGGATCCAGATGTAGACTTTCTAGCATCTTTACCAGTTTGGAAATCAGAGTCAGTGTATTCAGTAAGGATCAGATCCTTAGCACTATACACGAGCATGTAGTCCCTAGTTCTCCTGAGATACTTTAAGATGTTCTTAACAGCAGTCCAATGATCACGTCCAAGATTAGACTGATATCTACTGACGATCCTTACTGAGTAGCATATGTCAGGTCTAGTGCATAACATTGCATACATCAGGCTTGGGGTATAGGGAATATTTGTCTTAGTACATTGTTCTTTCGACAGATGAATTCCATATCTGAAAGGCAACAAACCCTTTTTGGTATTCTATATTTTATATCTAGACAACATTTTGTCTATATAAGATGCTTGAGACATGACTAGTGTTCTATTCTTGCGATTCTGAAAAATTTGGATCCCAAGAATATATTACGTATTGCTTAAATCTTTCATTTGGAATTGTGTATCTAACCATTGTTTGACGTCAGTAAGATATCCTACATCATTCCCAATGAGTAGAATATCATTGACATATAAAACTAAGAATGCTATAGTAGAATTGAAGATCTTTTTGTAAACACAAGGCTCGCCAACCTTCTGTTCAAAGCCATAAGATTTAATCGCAGTATCAAACCTTATATTCTAGAATCTACAAGCTTGTTTCAACCCATAAATAGATTTTTGAAGCTTACAAACCTTTTGTTCTTGACCCTGTGCAATAAACCCCTCTGGTTGAGCCATATAGATACTCTCTTCAAGATCGCCATTTAGAAAGGCTGTCTTGACATTCATCTACCAAATTTCATAGTCATAAAAGGTGGCAATGGATAAGAGTATTTTAATCGACTTAAGCAACGAGAGAAAGTTTCTTCATAGTCCACTCCCCTCTCTGGGTATAACCCTTTGCCATAAGTCGAGCCTTAAAGTCTGTACTTTTACCGGCTTGGTCTTGTAGATCCACTTATAACCAATTGGTTTTACATCATTTGGTTGATCTACGAGTTTCCAAGCAGAATTGAAATATATAGACTCCATTTCGAGGTTCATGGCTTTGATCCACTGATCACGGTCCACATCTTTCATTGCCTGTTTATAGGTCGATGGATCCTCGATGTCGTCATCAGGTATTACGACTTGTGTTTCCGTTAAACCCAAGTGACGGTCAGGTTGTTGAACAATCCTCTCACTACGTCGAGGCATTCTCAACTCTTGAGAATGATATGACTGACCAGATGTACTTGTTTTATCTACTACTTTAGTAGATGAACTAGCTCTATCTATAGCGTCTTTTGAAATTCCTTTCAACACTATTTTACTGCTTGGTTGATGATTTCTAATGTGGTCTTCCTCTAGGAATGTGGCATTTGTTGATACAAATACCTTGTTTTCTTGAGGATGATAAAACAGACCACCCCTTGTTTCCTTTGGATAACCTACAAATAGGCATAACTTTAAACGATGTTCCAATTTCTTGGGATTTTGTACCAACACATGTGCTGGGCAACCCCAAATTCTAAAGTGACGTAAACTACTTTTACACCCTTTTCCATAGCTCATAAGGTATTTTTGAAACACTTTTAGAGGGAAAGTTGTTCAAAATATGGACAGCAGATTCAAGTGCATATCCCCAAAAGGAATCAGGCAATTGAGCATAGCTCATCATAGAGCGAACCATATCTAATAAGGTTCGGTTTCTTCTTTCTGATACACCCTTCTGCTGAGGCGTACTAGGTGCAGAGAG
This sequence comes from Benincasa hispida, assembly GCF_009727055.1. Lineage (NCBI taxonomy): Eukaryota > Viridiplantae > Streptophyta > Magnoliopsida > Cucurbitales > Cucurbitaceae > Benincasa > Benincasa hispida. The sequence goes on from NC_052350.1 coordinate 37,715,261, forward strand.
TTGTGACTGGATCCCATTTTCTATCAAATAGTCTTCGAATCGTATGTCCATATACTCTCCACCTCGATCTGATCGAAGTGTCTTTATTGTTTTACCTAATTCATTCTCAACTTCAGCCTTATATTCTTTGAACTTTTCAAGAGAATCAGACTTGTGATGAAACAGGTAAACATAACAATACCTTGAATAATCATCAATAAAACTGATGAAATATTCATACCCACCTCGAGCCTTGACATTCATTGGTCCACAAAGGTCTGAATGTACGAGCTCTAAGGGTACTTCGGCTTTGAGACCTTTTCCAATAAAAGATCTATTGGTCATCTTTCCTTCAAGACAAGATTCACATGGAGGTAAAGAGTTATCTTCTAACTGACTTAAAAGTCCACTCTTGACCAATCTCCCAATCCTATTGAAATTTATGTGACTAAGTATTAGGTGCCATAGATAGGTGTTGGAAGAAACCTTTTGTTTCTTATTTTGAGTTTCTAATGTTCTAAAAATTTTAGTATTTAAAATAAAATTTGCTTTAGTTGGTCTTAACTTATATAAGTTGTCTTCAAGTGTAGTAGAACAAATTTGAATACCTTTACAAAAAATGAACGCTTCATTTATATTAAAAGATATTGTATATAATTGTTCTATAATACAAGCGATAGATATCAAATTCCTCTTCATAAGAGGTACAAACAAAATATTTTTAAGTACTAGATATCTATCTTTAAAAAATAACTTCAGATCTCCCACTGCTTCAGCTGAGACAACTTTTCCTGTTCCAACTCTGAGGGTTATCTCACCTTCTTCAAGCTTTTTTCAAGAACTAGTTTCTTGAAACGAGAAACAAATATGATTAGTGCTCCTGAATCTAGTATCCAGGTTGAAGTATCATACTCTACTAAACATGTTTCAACGACCAGTAAATCATATTTACCTTGTGTCGTTTTCTCAGCTTTCTTCTCTGCAAGGTACTTCGAACAATTTCTCTTCCAATGCCCGTTTTGGTTACAGTGGAAACATTTTCCTTTATCTGTATCATTCTTTCCCTTTTTATCTTGGGAGTTTGCCCTTCACCTTTCCTTTTCATTTGAGCTTTAGAGTGTCCAGCTTTATTTTTAGAGGACGATCCTCTTATAAATTTTTTCTTAGGGGTAGCAACATTTGCTTCCACTTCTTTCCCTTTACCTAAAGTAAGGTTTTGGAATCGCTGAAGCTCGTTAAGAAGGGTAGTGAGGTTAAATTCTATCTTATTTAAAGACGCATTTGTCTTTAAAGGTATAAAACTCTTCGGAAGAGATTGTAAGATAAAGCCAACCTGGTTAGCCTCATCAATGGGTCCACCATTTACTTTAGCGATATTGAAGTACATCATCATGTCCAGGACATGTTCTCTAACAGAGCTCCCCTCCTTCATCTGCTTCGTGTTAATGTGCTTAATTTCCTCGTGTCTAAGGGACCATGATGGTTGCCCAAACATTTCTCTTAATGAATCTATTATCTCTTTAGTCATAGCTAAGTATTCATGTCTTTTTACCAAAACATCAGACATGCTGGCAAGAATGTAAACACGAGCCTTTTCATTGGCTTTAACCCATCGATCGTATGCTTCCCGAACAGTTTGGTTAGCATTTAAGGGTGAGGCTTGAGGACATTCCTCAGTTATGACAAATCTCAAATCGTCAACTACCAGTATTGTGTTTAGATTTGATTTCCATGCCAAATAATTATCGCCGTTTAGTTTCTCGGAAGCTAAGAGTTGAATTATTGAGCTATTCATGCTGAAAAGATAAACATATCCATTTTAGTAAAAAAAAATTAATCTTTTAAATCCAATCAAATTTAGAAAAAAAAAAAAAAGAAAAGAAAAGAACTAATAATGTACCCTTCATTATTATATTTTGCAACGATATTTCAAAGGTTTAGAGTAATCTCCACCGAAGGGCAGTCGATTATTCCTCTTTTGAACTAAGCCAATCTTGACTAGATGCTAACCCCAGAATAACTCTTTATTCCTGTAGCACTTTAGTTATCGCTACTTTGGTCGAGAATATACTAATATCTTAGTAATTCTTATATGTAACCTTCCATTTTTGGATTTCAAAAACCATAATCAACATGCTCCTGAAAGTGGAAAGTCAATATGAAAACTGATCTAAGAGAGCCTGTCCAGATTTAGAGTTCGCAGTGTTCCAAATCCTATAATACAACCCTCCGAAGGGAAAGGTCGCTTCAGGGCAGATATGCAGGCGCATTATAGGAATCTCACGGTGCGACCTAATGGAAGAGATCGTGAGATATGTTGTTACACACCCCTCACCCACTTACTATGAACTATTTCCCCAATTCACCTTGATATTGATCTATGCAAACATTCTCCGAAGGGAGTCTGCTCCTAAGCACGGCCTAAAGCTCTGCATGGACCTCACGATGTGAACTCTTAGGGACACTAGAGCTAAAAGTACGCTACTTCTCTCTAGTTGAAGTGTTCTATAACAGTTTAGGGTATATATAAAAAAAAACTTAGAGATATATTTCGATTAAATTAAACATATCCTAAGTCTAGGTGATAGATCCATATATAACTCTTATACTGAATTTTAACCTATGATGTCTAGGTGATAAAAAAATTTTATTACTTCACATCTCTCACGCATGCTCATTAAAAATAGGGTTATTTGACTTAGACGCCAGTTTGATCTCCAGGTAGGAAGTGTTCCGTAAACCATCATCTTAAGAACTCCCAACCTTAGACAAGATCTCCCCGGGTAAATAAATAACTCTTTGTTTAAAAAATAATCGACCTATTCTAACTCTTTAGAAAAGCCGATTGAAATTGCACCAATTTAATCCTAGGTGAGCATGCAACTTTTACCTTTGTTATAGATTTTAAATTCTAGGTTATTTTATAACAATTATAAAATAAAATTATAACCATTACAACACTAGAATCATACATCTATAACATACATTCATATTTGATGATCATGTTTTAATATAACACTTTATATTAAAAAAAAACTTAACATGCATACTATATACATTATAACAATTATAACATATATCAAATGCATGTACATGTTAACCTATGGTGGGATTTTAAATCTACGTGGCATACTATATACACAACAAGATTTTAAATTTAAATTAAACATACATCAACATGCATAATTAATTAAACACCCTAAAATGGATTGGTTTTGCCTCTTAAATTAAGTTAACAACTAAATTATTATAATAATAATTTGGTGTAGTACCAAAAAATGCTCTCGAAACAGCTTTAAACACTCGAACTGGCTCAAAAAACTCCAAAACCCAGGTTAAACCGGTCAAACCGGCTCAATTGGACCAGTCCAGACCGTCTGGACCGGCTGGTCAACGGGCGCTGGCGCAGTCAACGGAAGCGGACGTGGGGCAGGTCAACGGAGGCGAAATGAGCGCGAACCTGGTCAACACTCGGCGCGGGGGTCACGAGTGGGGCGGACGAGTCGCGCTAGTCGAATCCGAGCGAGGCAGCGTGCGAGCAATCCGGGTCGGAGCCTTCTCTCGAGTCGGGTCTAGGAGTAATCTGTCGAGTCTGGTGGCCAAAACCGGGTCTGTGAGCTTTTTTTTCTTCATTTTGAAGCTGTCCTCTTTCCCAGAACCGAGCAATTACATCCTATTTTCAACTCTAATGACTCTACCAAATTTACAGACCTTTTTTCACACATTAATGTTCATAAACATGTGTGAAATTATAAATTAATACTACCAAAAAAACTTAATTTAATTGCCAAAACCTAAAAACATTTTAGTTTCCGATCTAAATTTTATCTAAAAATTTGATACCCACCATATGCAATTGAGTAAAATTAAAACATGCCGCATGATGGAAAAAACGGCATGTGCAGTGGAAATGAGAATCGATTTTACTTTAATTGACCAAAATAAACATGCAACCCTAAATGAATTAATTAGGGTTATTTTGAAATAATACTTTTGAAGCTCCCGAAACTCCTTTATCACCGCTCGAACACGAACCGGACAACCACTAGAGCTGGCCTACTATCCTCTGAACTCATAATCGGGTTGTGGGATCTGATGGATGAAGAACCCAAGAGAGAGAAAAAATGGAAATAGAAGAAGAGATTTTGGGTTGGGTTTGGGTTTTTCTTTTTTTAGCCCAATTTTAGAAAACTATTTTGGCAAAAAGTCCAAAATTTTTAAATCTAAAATGACAAGCCCATATTTATAGAAAATAATCATGCAAAATTGCATAAAATAACTTCATAAAAACCCAACACCTAGAATCCATTCACTAAGTAGGCTTAATGTCTCCACTATAAGCCAACACCTAGCCCACTATTTTGTTAGTGAAATTATCCAACAAAAGTTTGGATTTTCCCACTAACTTTAGTCAAAGGGCAAAATAGTCATTTGGTCAAAATCAAACTTTGACCAGAAAGTCAACATTTTGACTTTTTATGATTTTTCCGTGTTGACTAATTTTGACCTTTCGAGCACGAATCCGCATTCATTTTCTCGAAAATCAAATCACATTTGAATATAAGGTCGGTCAAAGTTTGACTTTTCAAAGTCAAAAGTCAACCTTTTACTTTTTACATCTTTAACCATTTTGATTATTTCCAAGCTTCCGAATATGAACGTATTCATATTCTTGATATTTAAATCATATTTAAATATGAAAGTTGTATCTCTAAACGAAATATCCGACCACTATATCATATATACTTGTCGATTTCTCTCTCTTCACCTAATTCGAACAATTCGAATTATTCTATCATACTATTATAAGTTTATTCCATATGAGCTAGTAGAGAAACCTAATGGACCTATAGATCATAGGCTCCAACGATCCAAGATTAGCTGGCTAAACTCTTTAGATGGAAATAATCAATATTTGTTAACTCACGGGTCATTCCACTACAGTCTCGTAGTTGCACTCCCCTCACTATAGATATATTTATGTCCATATGATATAACCATGATTAGTAAGCTAATCCTTCACCAGTTATTCGTAATCTCGACTGGGTCATAAAAACCGTTTTACCCCCGAGACTACATCTTATTCATTAAGTTCCATTGATCCTCTAATGAACAATTGGTTTAAGGTCTAACTTATAAACCGAACCCCTCTCGGGCCAATGAGAGGGTGGGGCCCCTTGTTCAAGACCTGGATTCAATACTAAAGGGAACAACCTATCTACTATCCCTATAATGGGTATGAGTGAAATCTGTCTTGCACCCTATGTTCCCAACTATCCACCTGATCTTACCCCTGAAATGGGAGGCTTATTGGACCAACGATAATGAGCTGCCCTCACCTATGCAGATCTAAGGATAATATCGAGTGAATAGGAGTTCATAGTTTGCTCAGGATTAAGATTAAGTTACCTAGGTCATCAATTAACGAAATAGTCAGTTTTATACATTAAACGGCATTTAGAACGTAAAAATTGACTATTTCATGGTTCAGTCTTATGTAAACTCTTTGCATAGGATGCCCCCATTTTCATGTCTCCTCATGAATGGTTTAGGATCACATCGTTTGTACTAACTACAAAATGGGCCGCATCCATAGTATCCCCAGAATAAGGCGCCCAACCTTATTCATATACTATAGACCATTTTGGTTATATTTTTTAACTTGATCCACATTTATGTCACTACATAAAGTTCAAACTTAAACTTAATAGCCTCGGATCCTTAGTTTATTGAATTCATGAATATAGAATTTAAATTTAATAAAGATTTTCAATAGTAGCTTTATTGAACAAGAATATGATATTACAAACTACGAGTTTTAGGACATAAAATCCAAGAGATATAACATTGTTGAACTTGAGAACTTATATACATATATATATTTGATATACTACTATTATACTATCGAAAATCTTAAAAGTTGATTGGTATCTGATATATCACTAATGTACTCTTAACATTCTTGAAAGTTGTTTGATATGCATTGATATACTACTAATAGAATGTTGATACATTTAAAAATTGATTGTTATGTGATATACTACCTAAGTATTATTGATATTCCTGAAAATTATTTATTATGTAATAGTATATGACTAATATACTATTGATGTACTTGTAAGTTGTTTTATATCTATTATACTTAAAAGTTGTTTGATATGTGATACGTTGTTGATATACTATTTATTTGAAACTTGATTTATATTTGATATACTCTTGATATACTTATCTCTTGGAACCTTGGACTATGGTTCATTATTACTCAAATTAAAATCATCACGATAACAGAAAAGAGTATGAACATTAAATTCTAAAAAAAAAAACTATATCAATTAAATAATATACAAAATATCATGCATATCAAGTATATGATAATGATACACTATTCAAAATTTAACATTAAAAAAAAAAGTTTACAAATAATTTTTAGGGTGGGATGTGGTTAGGAGGCCAGAAAAGGAAGAAAAGGAGATAAGGTTAGTTCTATTTATAGGGATAAAAGTCTTAGTGCAGTGGAATTATCAGGACCTAAATCAAAATTCAATTAAGAAATTTGAAATACCAATATACTGAAAAAAAAAACAGAATTATCACATAGAGTAAAAAAAACTAACCTACGGTAAAAATTTTAAGTTAAGCATGCTATACAATTAGGAATTCAATCCTATAGAGAAAAGATAAGAATTCTTACTCTTATTGATGATTCAGATGAAATGACCAATTCTCTTTAGGATTGAAATCACAAACACTATCAATTTGGAAACCTCACTATCTGAGAATTTTGGAATTGTTTGTGGGAACCGATCTTTTAATTGGAAAGAAGAATAAGAGAATTTTTTAGAGAATATTTGTTCACAAAGCTCTTCCACATAGCAAATCACACTCCATGTTTTGCAGGTATATCAATCAAAATGATGGAGAGAGAGAAAATGTTAGATAACTCCCCTACGTGGAGTTATTTGATTTCATAAAACCAAAAATGATTAATTTAATTAATTAATTAAAATAATTAATAATCAATTAAGTCTAATTTAATTAATAATTTATTTAAATCATATTTAAATAAAGCATCTCTCATATATCCTATAGTTTTAATTCAATTAATTTAATTAAATCAAATCAAATCAAGTTAATAATTAATTAATTACCAAATTAAATATCAAATATTTAGTTTAGTTTGCATTTGAATTATATTCAATTATACTTCTCTCATAACCTATAATTTTAATGTGCATCTAATACTCATTAATTTTAATCTATAGTTTTAATTCAATTAATAATTAATTAATTCTCTAATGAAATAATTACAAAATTCAATATCAAATATTTAATTTGGCCTACATTTGAATCATATTCAATTGTATTTCTCTCATAACATATAATTTTAATGTGCATCTAATACTAATTAATTTTGAATTATAGTTTCTCCCGTAAGTTAATTTTGAATCATATCCAAAATTAAATTTATTTTATAAAGTTTAATTAAAATATAAACTTCATATTATAATGTATCATTACACATTATACTATTTCCCTAAGTGAATTTGAATCTTTCAAATTCTATTCAAGACAAAATTACCTCAATTTCTTTTACGAGCTAAGAAGAAATCCCATGGACCTACAAATCGTAAACTCAATTGATATGAGATTAATTAGTTAAACTCATTAACCTTATGAATCAATATCTATAGGTTCACTCTACGAAAGACCTATCACTACACTCTTCTCACTGCAATTATATTTCTATCTCCAAGCAATAACAGTGTGGTGCCGCCTAAACCACCAAAATCTATAGGTGCCGCCTAAACCACCTATCACTACACTACCTATCACTACCTATCATTCTACGAAAGACCTATCACTACACTCTTCTCATCAATGTCTATAGGTGCCGCCTAAACCACCAAAAACTTTTCCCCCTCTCTTCTGTCGAAACCCACCAACATCTCGACTTTTCCACCGGTGGTTCACAACTAGTCTCCTTGTGGTTCCGACATGGTTCTCGACGTGTGGTTCACGACTAGTGATTCTCGATGAAAGTACTTTTCTGCTGTTGCCAGTTCACGCTCGCTACCGTTGGTGATTCACGATGCTCCAGACCACCTGCTGTCGGTTAAAGCTCGCTGCTGCCTCTGGTTAGTTTCTGCCGCTTCACGTTCGTTTCACAAAATCACATTCAACTGCATTGCTCTCATTGTTGTCATGGTATTCAATTGAATCTTTTGTCTCCACTTCTTTGCTTCCGAGTTGATAAATACCTATACAGCTCTACACCTTCGTCTTCACCCTCGGCAGAAATGTAAGTCTTTCAAATTCCTATTTCTGGGTTTTAATCAAATAACCCACAACATTCAACTTTTTTGGCTTGATTTTTACTCTAAAAAAATCAACCTACCAAAAAAAAAAAAAATCTAAAGCAGTTGAAAACAAAAAGAGAATCTAAAGGAATTGAATACTTCTAAAAAAATCAACCTACCTTCCGTAGGGGACACTCAAGATGCCTCAAAGTCGTGTATAGATCCCAGAGTGTGAACTTTTAGGGAGAAATGTGAAGAAAAAAAATGAAGTATCATATACCTCATCTTCATCCCACTGAGTGTTTTACCTAGGATTAATTAACTCACTACTACAAAATCTTCATTACTTGATACTTGTAGTTTTTAATTACTTGACGTTTCTTTGAAAAAAAAAAATCAAGTAATGTGATTTTAGACAAGAAAATGTCAAGTAAAAGGGTTAAAAAACGGAGATTGACGGAATATTTCGGATATTTTCACGCGAACCTTTACCGTGTCAAGTAATATAAGGTCTTACTTGACACGTTTCATGTGTCAAGTATAAGAAACTCTTACTTGACATTTTTTTCTTGTCAAGTAAAATATATATATAAAAAAATTGCCTAATAATATTTTTTTCAAATAAAATTTCTTATTTTTGAAACCCTAATTTTTTTCTTACTTTATGAAAAGCCCTATTTTTTCCTTTCATTCTCGCGCCGCGATATTTCTCTCTTACCCCAAAACGTGGTCGTGCGAAAGGCTCTATGTCGTCCAAGCTTGGTCGTGTGAATTCGGTGTCATCCATCCATGGTCGCTCATCGTCCGTCCATGGTTGTCTGCTGTCTGTTCGTAGTCGTCCGTCTGGTGCCGCTCGTTTGTGGTGTCCTCCGTCCTTGGTCATTCGTCCATGATCGTCCATCCATGGTGTCGTCCGTCCGTGGTGACTCAGATTTTGGTGAGCTTTCGAGGTGACGTCGACCACCAACTTTGTTTTCTTTTTCAAATTAAATTCTAAAATTAGACATATGTTTTGAACATTATAATTATATTTATTTTACCATAAAATTTTAAATTATTTAAAGTATGATCCTTGAACTTCATTGATGAAATATGTCCATATTTTTTTTAGCGCATTCAACAAGAACAAAAGAATTCAAACACACGCATCTAAGAAGTATCTTATTATCTTCTCACATGTTTAGTTGTTATATTGAAAACAATGTATAAAGAAAAGTGTCATTCAACCATAAATTAACACATCATTTAGAATTTGAAAGCATTTGATTCCATTTGAAATCATCGGTCTCTACTTTAATATAATACAAAAGTGGTTGTAGTTACTCTTTACACCATTCAATTTTTAAGATTTTGAATTTAGTAAACCCTTACAACATTAGCACACATTTGAAGTTTTTGAGAGTTCAAGTACTTAAGTTCTCTATAAATATCAATTTCATACAAATTTTATAAGTTGTATGAGTTATCTAATTTGAATTATTGTAATATTTTTTTGTAGTTCCAAGATTAGTTTACTATAAGTATGGATCATGGATGACAAAGAGTAGATCATGGATGACAAAGAGTAGATTATCTAAAAAGTTTGAGTTGGGAGTGGAAAACTTCATCAAATTTGGATTTTTCGATATAAATAATACTACTATTTGTTGTCCTTGCTTGAAATGTGGAAATTTTCAAAGACATAATAGCAATGATATTAAAGATCATTTATATTTTAATGGGATTGATGAAAGTTATAAGATTTGGTTTTGGCATGCTGAGGAACTTCCTAGTTCATTCTTGCATGGAAAATCCTCTGAGTGTAGGTATGAAGAGAATGATGTTGGAAATATAAAAGAAACGGCTGAAATTTCTCATGAGCAATATTCAAAAGATCCCAATGGATTCGAAAAGTTGCTTAATGATGCTGAGAAGCCATTGTATGAAGGATGCAAAAAGTTCACCAAGTTGTCTACATTAGTAAAGTTATATAACTTAAAAATTAGACATGAATGAAGTGACATTAGTTTCTCAGAACTATTAAAAGCATTAAAGGATATCTTACCTTCTACTAATGACCTCCCTACATCAATGTATGAATCAAAGAAAACATTAGGTGCACTAGGAATGGAATATGAAAAGATTCATGCATGCCCTAATGATTGTTTCTTGTATCGAAAGAAATATGCCAATGCAATTGTGTGTCCTGAATTCGGTGAATCAAGGTGGAAATATGGTAAAGACAAAAACAAGAAGAAGAAAATCCTTGCCAAAATAATGTGGTATTTTCCCCCTATACCACATTTTCAACGGATGTTTAGAAGTGTTGAATGTGCTAAAAACCTAACTTGTCATGCTAATGAGAGAGAAATGGATGATAAATTATGTCACTCTGCAGACTCCCCACCTTGGAAGTTAGTTGATACCATGTGGTCGGATTTTAGTTCTGAACCTAGGAATCTTCATTTAGCATTGTCAGCAGATGGAATAAATCAACATAGTGATATGCGCTCTAAATATAGTTGTTGGCTAGTTGTGATGGTCATTTATAATCTTCCTCCATGGTTGTGTATGAAAAGAAAGTTTATGATGTTATCAATATTGATTTCAGGTACAAAACAACCATGAGATGACATTGGGATATACTTAGAGCCATTGATTGATGATTTAAAACTTCTGTGGGAAAGTAATGTGCAATATTATGATGCTTATCAAGAGGAACTATTCAACTTAAGAACAGTTCTATTGAGGACAATCAATGATTTTCTAGCATATGGAAACCTTAGTGGATGTAGTGTCAAAGGTTATAAGGCATGTCCAATTTTTAGAGACAACACAACTTCATTAAAACTGAAACATGGGAAAAAATGACGTACTTTGGCCATCGAAAATTTCTAGCACAAAATCATCCTTTTCGACGTCAGAAGAAATCATTTAATGGTCAAAGAGAACTTGGAAGTATTCCAGAACCTTTGTCTGGGGAGGTTGTATTTGAAAAAACTAAAGATCTTGATTTTCAAAAAGGGAAAAAAAAAAAAGAACAAAAGAAATATCACAATAGGAAGTACCAAAGGTTGTTGGAATAGGATGTATGCTTTTTTCCAACTCCCTTATTGGAAACATCTCCATGTTAGACATTGCTTAGATGTGATGCATATCAAGAAAAATGTTTTCATGAATATCATAGGTACACTTATTGATATTCCAGGAAAAACAAAAGACGGATTGAATATTAGACGTGATTTAGCTAATTTAAAAATTCGACCAGAGCTTACACCTATTAATGGGGATAAAAAAAATCTTCCTTCCCCCTGCTTGTTATACACTTACTAGAGAAGAAAAATGTTGTGTTTTGAAGACGATATCAGAAATGAAGGTTCCTGAGGGTTACTCCTCCAATGTTAGAAATCTATTGTCAGTGGAAGATTTAAAACTCAATGCCCTAAAATTTCATGATTGTCATCCACATTGCCATTAGCTCTGTGCTACCAAAACATGTTCGATATGCGATAACTCGTCTGTATATTTTTTTCAATTCTATATGTAACAAAGAACTAGATGTTATACAATTAGAGAAGCTACAAGAAGACATTGTGATTATATTATATTTATTAGAGAAGTATTTTTTTCCTTCATTCTTCACAATAATGGTGCATCTCATAGTACACATTGTTAGAGAAGTCAAACTTTGTGAACTTATATATTTGCGATAGATGTATCCCTTTGAAAGGTTCATGAAAGTGATTAAAAACTCTGTGAGGAATGGGCATCGTCCAGAAGGTTGTATTGCTTAAAGTTATATATTAGAAGAAGCTGTTGAATTTTATTCGGATTTTTTATATGGAGTGGATCCTATTGGACTTGGGTGTCAATAGTTAAGAGATAATTGAGGCAATTCAGAAATTGGTAGACCATTTTCAAGTGGAGTTCCTTACATACATGAACGAGATCTTTTATATCAAGCTCATCGATATGTCTTGGAAAATACAATTGATGTGCAACTATATATAGAGTAAGTTATTGTGACTTGGATCCATTTATTTCATTAAATACATGAATTTGAAAATATTTATATTTGAACATTTTTCTATTTCTTAGAAACTTATGATGACATTGGAATTACAACTCTCAAGTAGATCAAAAAACCCGAAACAAATTTAAGATGAACATAATCGAAATTTCATATCTTGGTTATGAGAAAAGATAAAACATTAAATATACTATTAAACATAACCTTTTGTCACTTATATTTTAATAATGTAACCTTTTGGCTCCCAAGTTGGAAATTAACTTGAAATGTGAGATGTGGACGTATCAGATAACTTGAGGTGGATTACCCATGATCCCCATCCAATTGTGACTACATACAATAGCTATTATTAATGGATGTCACTATTATAAAATAGTAGGGTTAGTTTAATTACAAAAAAACAATGCAAGTATCTAGCTCAAAAGATAAAAATCCTATAATTGGAGACATGTCCTTTTATGGGTGATACAAGAGATTTGGGAACTAAATTATAATACATTTAAGGTTGCAATTTTTAATGTGATTGGGTTGAGAACATGGTGGCATCAAAACCGATGAGCTTGGTTTTTTGTTAGTTGACTTAAATAGAATAGGCCACAAGAATGATTCTTTCATACTGGCATCCCAAGCAAGACAAGTATTTTATGTTGAGAATCCAAGTAATGGATGGTCTATTGTTCTTACCCCACCACAAAGAGATTTTGCGAATCAATACAATGACGATGAACTTGGAGATACTACTCTACATTGTCAAGGAATTCCTAAAGCTATGTTAGATATTGAATCTAGAATTGACTTGGATGAGAACACTTCAACATATGTACGAGTGATTGCGAAGGCACATGGATTCCTAAAGAGTAAATGTACGAGTGGGTTTTCATTTACTAATTAATTTTTATAATTTTGTTGTATCTGACATCTAACTAAGTGAGAAATCAACAACGAGGACGAAGAAAAAAGAACAAGTATAATCATCGGATGTTCAGAAGAGGTTATGCGATCTTGCCGAGGAAATGGTAAGAATATTCTTAAGTTTAACTATTTTAAAAATATTCTTATATTTAACATTATGTTTATTATGAAGAAAAAATTACCTTTGTCCAGAAAATGTGACTTTGGACGAGCTAATATGTGTAAAAAAGCTCGGAAAAATGAAAAAGGAGAGTATGATAATGGGGATGTCCAACAAGTTACCAACAGAATAGTAAGATTACCAATGTTACATGATGAAATCATTATAATATTTTATATGTGTTATTGAATATATATAATTTCTATTTAGGATGAGATCATAAAGAATGAAGATCCACTTTCCAAAAAAAATGATTCACCGAATGATGTTTTGACTCAAAGCTTAAGTACTCTGGAATATGGTGGACGCATACATGGGGTGGGTGGTTTCATTACACATACCATTTACTTCCATACAGCGAAAAGAGAGGATACAAACAAAAAAATTGTTGATGAAAATGAAGCACTTCGTAAGCACATTAAGGAGTTGTAAGATCAAATTCAAAACACGCCAAGATCTAAGCATGGTAGTTGCTCTAAGAATAAAATTCGAAAGAAGCAAAATTCAAATGTTAGGGTCATAGTTAGTCTCATGTTCTATCTTATTTAAGATGAAGAAGTGATTGAAATTAGTGTACCACCGATCTTGAAGGTGAATTGTATAAGTCCCATGTTCTTCTATCTTATTTAGGAATGAACATTTTACTCATATTCTATCTTCATTATGTTAGGAAAAAGTTTCAAAGACGATGCCGAAAGAGAATGAAGTTACTAGTGCACTATAAAATTTATCAATATCCTTGAAGTCTATTCTTAGGTACGCTGAAAAGATAATTGTTGATGGGACTAGTATTTCCTTCCAACTACATGCTGAGGTCGTTGGTTTTGGTCGAAAGAGTTATATTTTGCGAGAAGATGTGATCGAGTTTTGTAGCATGCAAAAAGTGAAGACTTTATCAATGGTGGCTTATATCGCGTAAGTAAATGTTATTTGTTTATGATATATTATCACTTTATTAATTAGTAGTAAGTTGATGTGTTCGATCTATTATTGTAGGTATCTACACTCGTTCATTATTGATTCAAATAAAGGGTTGAAGTATATTTTTGTAGATCCATCTCTTATATCTTATATTTTTGTTGAGAAGTTAGAGTTCAAAACCTTTATAGTAGATTAATGGTTTCTAAACAAGGTTAATTAGTTATTGCTCCTTATAATCTCGGGTAAGTATAATTAGTTATACTCATGTTCGGAACCTTATACTCATGTTCTACCTTTTCCTGTTTTGTTCCAATGTAGAATTATGTTGGGATCATTATACTTGAAAGTTCCTTGTACTCATGTTCTACACTGTTTTATTCCAATGTAGAATTGTATTAGGATCATTGTACTTGAAAGCTTCTTATACTCATGTTCTACCTTAATGTAATGAGCTACCTTCATATTCCATACTAATTAGTTGTGTATTTTATTTAGTGATCATTGATCGTTAATTGTTATCAATGCGTATGATGATGTGGTGTACTATCTTGACTCATTGAGAACAATTTCACTAGAAGATATCAAATACATAACAAATATGTAAGCTAACTTTGCTTGAGTTTTTTTTTTTTTTTTTTTTTGTGTAAAGTTTATTTCATTATGAATATTATACTATACTCTTTGACGAATGTAGGGCAATGACCATTTCTCAATATAACAAAAGTTTGCAAAAGATTCGAAAAACCACATTCTAGAAAAAAATAAAGGCAAGTATAAGGGCATTAAAAAAATTAATAGATTGATGTTTATTTAATATATTTGTATGATATGTATTAATTATTTGCTTTATATTGTAGTGTCCTTTACAAGTGGGAACTGTCGAATGTGGGTATTATATTATGAGATATATGCGAGAAATTGTGACTAAAGAGAAGAATATTATCACAAATGCGGTATATCTTTAAACTACTTATATATATTGTAATATTATAAATAGTGTAAATAATAAATAAATTTATATATTTGATTTTCTATGTTTTATAGATTGATACGAGGAGCTCGTACTCGCAACTTGAATTGGATGAAGTACGCATGTAATGAAATATTTAGGTCACTATATGTGATGGACTTCCTATAAATTTTGTGTATGTGGCTACATGGGAATGCTCAAAACTTTTTTGGTGTAAATGTTTTGTTCAGCTATTATAGGTTATATACTTAACAGAAATGAGTGATGGAGGATAGAATTTTAGTCTTGTGATTTTTGGAATACATAGTACATATAGATTGGTCCTACAATTTTGGAATTATCATATATTGGTGTGGGTTGATATAGTATATACTGTTGTATGATTGGTTTTGTAAATTTTGGAATCCTTCATATACATGGAAGGTAATAGAAAAATGGAATTGTTTATTTTAGTATTCTGAATTGTTACATTGGATATATTGGGCTGATATGTAGACCTGAAATATGTGCAGCTGTTTATTTTAGTTGATGAAATTATCTGATTGGAACAAATGTAATGCAGGAAATGAGAAATGGAAATTTCATGTCAAGTGTATTATATTTCTTGACACATTTGACACGAAAATTGTGTCAAGAAATGTTTTTCTTGACGTTTTTATAATATCAAGTTATGACATTATACTTGACAGTCGAATACTCGACGCTTTTATTAGAATCAAGTATACCCTCTACTTGACATTGGAAAAACGTCAAGTAATCCAATTTCTGTATTAGTGACTTAGGAAAATTCGGCTATTGATTTTAACTAAGTGAATGTTTAATTTTGCCAAAAACAATACTTGTTTTGGATAATTAAACAATTTTGATTAAGATTTATTAAACACTTTAACAAACATTAATCAAACATTACATGCTTGTAACAAATCCATCTAATTCATCTTTCCAAGTAAGTTTCTAGGTAGGGGTGTTACATTTCTATCAACTTAAATACTCCAACCTCAACAAAACTAGCCTTAGTCAAAAGATCCCTTATAGATACATTTGTTACAATGTTAATCTTTTAATTAAGAATCAATTTAATCCTATTAAACCGATTAAATGATTAAACTTAAATTTCTAATGTCATTAGAAAAATGATGTTAGGTTTATATGAATCATATTTTAAAATAATTTTAAAAGATGATTTTAACCTAAGGTTTGCATGCAATTCTGAATTATTGATTTTGATTTCTAAATTTGTTTAATTATAACGATTATAAAAAAAAAAATGAAACAAATTAAAACCAATCAATTGCATCGAATGACATACTTAGCAAATTATAACAATTAAAAATAACCTAAGATAATGTCATGTTTCATGCAATTCCATTTTATTACTAACTATATATGATAATTATATAATAATGTAATGAAATAATTAATAACATTCATCCATACATACTTAAAACTATTTATTATAACATTTATAATATAAATGATGCATGGAAATGTTATTACTGCATACAAACATATAGTATAAAACTTATATTATATGATGCATGAGCATGTTATATTAATTAAATCATACAACTATATATATTATAACACTTATAATATAAATGATGCATGAAATTAAATGCATAACCTATGGTGCGATTTTTACTATATGATATACATTGTGACATAGAATAATAAATATAAATCATACATCAAATGTATAATTTTTAAAAAATATAATTATTGGATCAAGATTGGATACCTTAACAATTAATTAAATTAATATAACACTTATATTAATTTAATTAATTAAAAAAATCTAACTATTACAAAATAATAGTCAACCAATTAAAAACAAGTGAACCGGACCTTGAACCGCTCGAACCGAACCACCCACCAATGATCACTTAACAGTGATCTCTTAGCAGTCATCTCTTAGCAACGATCTCTTAGCAATCTCTGGGAGATCTCTTAGCAAATGCTACGCGATCTCTTAGCAAACGCTATATGATCTCTTAGCAAACATTGGGCGATCTCTTAGCAAACATTGAGCGATCTCTTAGCAAACGCTAGGCGATCTCTTAGCAAACATTACATGATCTCTTAACGAACGCTAGGCAATCTCCTTGCAAACACTAAGCGATTTCTTCCTCATCATAGGGTTGCTTTGTTTTTTTCTTAGCAAATGCTACATGATTTCTTAGCAAATATTTTTTTCTTGATGACTAGGTATTTTTTGGGTCGAGAAAGGTTCTCCCGATGGGGCTTTTCCGATGAATTTGTTGACGGTCAAAATTTAGTTGGGAAATATTTTGTCAATGGTTTTTTGGCTTTTCCCGAAGCTTTCTACTGTTGGAAAAAGTTGAATTTCTTGTAGTGCTAACAAAGTTGATATTCATAGGTATTATTTCATTTTCCTAACAAAAATGTGAAAGAGTAAAACAATATGTAGCTGAAGTATCAAGGATCCATAAGCTTTCTAACTCACAGATTTTGGTAAAAACTAAAGCATGCTCTTCAAAAAAATGGGTTTTCTGAACATACCTTTGATGAACTCTTCAAGATAATGCATGTTCAGCTGCTGTCTGCCCTTTTATAAACGTGAACCATCTCAAAGCCTTCCCTACTATGCTTTTGAAGCTTTAGGCAGAATTGTAGGACTCAAGAACAGCTTGAAGAAGTGAAGAAACCAGAGAAACTCACAGCAGCACAGCCGAAGAAGACAACTTCTTCTTTAGAGAAAATTCTTTCAAAATTCTGATCATTATCCCCTTCTCCAATAACTAAATTCTATTTTATATAATAGATGAATATGCAGAGTGATGGAGTGCATGGCTTGCAGCTCATGCTTGGAGAATCAAAGTCAAGAAGATAATGCATTTTGTGTGAGCATAAAGATGATGGTAATGGAAAATACCCATTTTCCATTTTTGTGCAATCATGCAAACGATTTTCATTTTTTTTTTAAAACCAAAAATGATATTAAATAATTTTAATTCAAAATTTGATTTTCATAAATTTATTTAATATCAAATATTAAATTAATTTTTGCATAATAATCATCTTTATATATTTAAATCATATTTAAATATTTATTCTCTTATTCCGTTTAATTTGAACGTTTCAAATTAATCTCTAAAGCTACCCTAAAGCTTATCCATTTACGAGCTAATAGGGGGACCTCGCGGACCTACAGATTCTGGGCTCCAACGATTCGAGATTAATCGGCTAAACTCATTAGTCCGATCTAACCCTCATTCGTTAACTAATGGGACACTCCACTATAGCCCATAGTTGAACTCCCCTCACTGTAGATATATTATGTTCACTTAATAACCATAATCAGTAAGTCGATCCTTCACAGGTTGTTCGTAATCACAGCTAGGTCAAAAATACCATTTTACCCCTGTGACTACATCTTGTTCCTTAAATTCCTACTATTCCTCTAAAGAACAATTCTGATTTATAATCTCTATGAATCAAATCCTTTCTCTATCATGAGAAGGCGGGGCCCCGATTATTCAAGACTTGGAGTCTGTACTTAAGAGAACAACCTATTTGCTAACCCTAAGTAGGGTAGGAGTGAATTTCATCTTGCAAGGCTATGTCTCCAGTTATTCATCCGGTCTTATCCCCAAAACGATAAGCTTATTGAGCAGTGTTGTTGGACTACTCTCACCGTTTGTAGATCAAAGGATAATCCTGAAAAAAAGGAGTTCATAGCTAGCTAAAGATTAAGATCGAGTTAACCTAGGTTATATAATAAATGAAATAGTCAGTTTTAACAGTAAACGGTCGTTATAAAGAAAAGTGACTATTTTCGTGGTCCAGTCTATATGCAAACTCATTGCATAGGATGCCCATACTCTCATGTCTCAACATGAACGATTTGTGGATCACATCGTTTGTAGTACCTTACAACTTTTTGTAACAACTACAAAGTGGGTCGCATCTAATAGTGTTACCAGGATGAGATACCCAATTTCATCCATATACTTATTAGACCATTTAGGCTATATACTGTCAACTTGATCCTGTTTATGTCACTACATAAAGTTACAGCATTCAGACTATAGCCAATGATGCGTTTATTGGATTTTCATAATAAGATGCAAAATCAACAAGTCATTATTATTGATTAAATAGAATGTTTAACACGAACTGCGAATTCTAAGACATTCCCAACAATCTCCCGCTTGGAATAAAACTCCGATGAGAACAAATATATACAATATAATGTTGAGATACATAGTGGAAAAAATACAATAAACTAGGGCATCTACAATACCATAGACATTCTCCCACTTGCCCTAGATTACACTACTCGGAGTCCTAGTCCTACTAGGTGGCCCTCGAAAACTTTAGCCAAGAGGGCTTTAGTGAATGGATCAGCAAGGTTATCTTTAGAGACCAGCTTTGTGACAAGCACATCTCCTCTGTGTACAATCTCCCGGAGGAGATGGTACTTTCGTTCTATGATAGGCCTACTTCATGTAAAGATTTAACTTTAACTTTGAATTTTTGTTTTGCATTATTTAATTAAAAATTTGAATCAATTTATAAAAATATATTTCTTTTAAGAATATAAAGTTTGGTAAAAAGAAATTTAAAATGATTGGAGAAGTGGTATGATGATATTATAGATGGAGGGACATGTGGATATGGAAACTTGGAGTTTGATATCTTCAAAAGATACTATACAGCTATTGGGCCATACCTTTATAAAAAAAGGAGTTGGATGTGGTGCATGCTATCAGTTATATATATATATATATATTTTCTATTACTTCTTCATTCTCTTCTCCATTTTCTCCTACTATGCACCAATGCATGTGATATTTATAATTTATTGTAGTAAATGTAAAAAAAGTTTAAAAATTCTAATTAATTCAATTTAATCTATTACATTGTTTAATTTCAATAGTGAAAAGATCATCGAAAATATAAATTTAACAAAAGTCATCATTGTCTGTTCTAACATAACTAAACTATTACATTGTAATGTTTTATATTTATGTTATTGATCATACTCATACATAGAAAGATACAGTATTTTGTCCTACAACCACTTTGATCTAAATAGCTGTAATGTGGAAAAAAGACGTAATTTTTCATTTAAATATAGCTCTACCGTTAGATCGTGATAATTCATATATATGGTTTAGATCACACCCATATACTATGTTAAATGTATAACTAGTTAGAGACTTAATCTTTGTGGTTAGGAAGGCCAGAGACTTAAGAGGGGTTGGTTGATGTCTATTCTTAGCCCCTAAAGTTGTCTTTGTACTCAGCATACTCCTTTGTACAAGATACTTTTGTGAAATACAATGTTAACATGGTATTAAAGCCCAATTAGGGAGTAATCACGACCGTCCGTGTCCCCTGCTCTATTTTCAGATCGTGCATATTCGACGACTCAGATCCTAGATTCGTCTGTTCGTGCCTTCGTTTCTCGTGTTCATCCACCCAAATGTAAGCCCTGATGGGTCCTAGACCCAATGAGTGCTCGAGCACTGAAGTTGACCCACATTTGGGCGCCTGAGTTGTGCATCAATGACCTAGACCCAGATCTCTACTCGACAAGCGAAACGACGTCAGCCCCAGTTAAGAAGACAATCCCTACTCAGCTTGTCCAAGTTGCAGATCCAACTGACTCAGTTGAGAAGACGAGCCGAGCCGATCTTGCTTGAGTCGCTGAGCATATCTTTTTTGCATCGACTTAGCCAAGTCAACAAATCGAGTTGAGCCGCCAAGCCACTTAGTCGAGTTGAGCCGTTCTGATTTAGCCGAGTTGAGCCACCAAAATTTGACCGAGCTGAGCTGCCAAGCCACTTAGTTTGAGCCGAGCCAAACCTATTTTTTTTTCTCTTCTTTGTTTTTTTCTCTCTCTCCCAGTTGAGCCAAGCTCCCCTTGCCGTCGAGCTGTATAGAGAAAGATCATGTGTTTCGCCCTATTAGTATTGTCCTTGATGGGACAAATTATCTTACCTGGGCCCATCAAATGAAGAGTTTTCTAATAGGATGTAAGTTATGGCACCATGTCATCAGGGATATTCCTAAACAGTCAAGATACCCACTGAAGAGGATGTTGACTTTATTGAACGCTTAGAGGATTGGGATAGTAAAAATCATTAAATCATCACTTGGCTCGGTAATACGTCTATATTTGTCGTCCATGTTCAGTTTGATGCGTTGAATGATGCCAAGAGTTTATGGGATTTCCTGTCTACACGTTTTCAGTCTGTTGGATTAGCATATTTTTATCAAATGCACAACACTCTTGTTAGTCTTAGTTAGGAAAGGGGTTAATCTGATCAACGCTCCACTCAGATAAGGGCACCTTCCACCCACCTTCGAGATTTTCATTGTTTTTCCACTGTCAGCTCCTTGATTGAACCTACCTCTTTTCATGAAGCAAATAATTTCTCTCAACAATGCATGGTATTTAATATAAATCACATTTATACTAAATTCATATTGAACCTTATCCATATAATTAGTATTTCAATCATATTCAAATATTTAATTCCTCTCAAAATAAACTTTATATTATAATGCATCAAATACATTATATTAATTATATCATACATAATTAATTCCCTTAACTCATTTGAATAATTCAAATTAATCCAAAACTAATTCTCAATTATCCCTATTGAGTTACAGAGAGAATCTTATGCACCTGTAGATTGAAGCTCTAATGGTACTTGGATAATTAATTAAACAATTTAATTAAATTACCCAACATCCATTAACTGTTAGTCAATTCACT
Organism: Benincasa hispida; assembly: GCF_009727055.1. NCBI lineage: Eukaryota > Viridiplantae > Streptophyta > Magnoliopsida > Cucurbitales > Cucurbitaceae > Benincasa > Benincasa hispida. The sequence goes on from NC_052350.1 coordinate 37,737,260, forward strand.
AAAGACTGACAACTGCACTCTTTGTACTATAGATATATTTTTGTGTCCATTGAATATAACCAATCAATAGTGCAATGACCCTTCAAAAATTATTCATAAGTATAGTTGGGCCAAAATTATCGTTTTTCCCCCATAGTTATATCTAACTCCTTAAGTACCACTAATCCCTCTAATGAACAATAAGTGATAGTCCAACTATAACCAAATCCCTCTCGAGCCAAGAGAGGATGTGGCCACATTGTTCAAGCCCCGGAATCAGCTCTTAAGAGAGCAATTTGTCCACTTATCCTGACATCAGGGAATGGGCGAATTTCATCTTGTGTGGCTGTGTTCCCAGCTCCCTAATCAAAAGAATCCCCAAAATAGTAGGTATATTGAGTCAAAAACCTGGCCACTCTCACCCATGCAAATCAAAGGACTGCCTTCATAGGTAGGAGTTCACAACTCATTCAAGATTCAAGTCATGTCACCTATGGTCATCCTGGTGAAACGTAAGTTTTTACTATTAACGATGTTGTATATACAATGAGACTAATCATTTCGTGGTCTGGTCTTATACAAACTCTTTATATAGAATACCCCGCTCACATGTCTCCATATAAATGATCATGATTAGATCATTTATAGCACTTTACAACACTTGTAGCATCTACAAAGCGAGTTGTATCCATAGTGTCACTAGGATAAAGTACCCAGCTTTATCCATCTACTACAGACCGTTTAGGTTATCATTTAAACATGATCCACCTATATGTCTCTATATACATGTTTAAATTACATAAAATAACCTAGGATCTTTGTTTATTGGATTGAGTGTATGCTTATAAAATAACAATTATTTTATTAATAACAATTTGTTCGTATAAAGTTTACAAATTACGAGAATACAATAGAGATTTAGGACACCAATCCCAACAAAGTAAATCATGCTAAAACAAATACAGACTTTCGTTACTATGACCTAGAGTTTGAGCATGATATTCTAAAGCGTAAGAAAGGTTGAACTTAATTCTTAATGAGATCTATACTGTATGTCAAGTGGGGTACCTAGTTACAGACATACTCTTGATAGACTCACCTATGTGAATGTGGAAATGGGCCACTTCCTATGGAGTTTTAGGCAACTCTTTAGAGCTTTCACTAAACCGGGATACACATGCTAGGCCTTAAAGTATGGACTTTTGAACTACACCCTAATGATGCTATGTGTGAAATGTTGTTAGAGATAGATTTCAAAACCAAGAGTTACTCTCTCTGAATCATCTACACTACGTAAAGGCTCAAGTCGTAAGACACCTTTGCTTATGCACAGTATTGTACAGACTGATTTTGCTCGATGAAAAATATTTTTCTTATTATTTTAAATTTTAAGTGGAGGATTGTTAGGGAAAATTTAATTTTTAAATGAAAAATAAGACCTTTTAAGAATCTCACATTGCTAAGTTTAACAGGTGGAATCTCCTTTATTTATAAACTCCTACCTTGAGTTGTGGGTTTAGACCCCAAGGGATACCCATGTTTTAGAGGGGGTCGAGAGATAGTAAATGTGGGTATGGTCGATATCTCACATGTGCATGCCACTGTCGCCGTTCGGTCGATCGGGCGAGGCATGTGAGTGAGAAATTATTTTATTTAAAAATATTAATAAATTTTTTATTTTATTTTTCTTATTGTTTTGATTTTTATTATTATTTAAAAATTAAAAAAAGGAAAATTTCTTCATTCTTCTCGCATGCTTCTTACGCGTGGTCCTCATGCACGTTCCACGGTTGCATGCACTTTTGTCCTCGTTTGTTTCGCGTCACCATTGGCTTTCAAGTCTTATAAATTGCGCGAGCTTCTTCAATTCTACACAACACAAAAATTACATTGTGTCTTCTTTCCCTCTCATTTTCTTCTTTCTTTACGTGTTTAGTTTTCCGAGCATATCAGTCTTGAAGGGTATGAGTTTTTGACCCGTTCCAGTGCAGTTTTGTTTGTGACAGTTTTATGGGTTGTTTTATCTTAGGGATGGCGTAGCCATTGTTGAACTACTTGCACGAGGGGCAGAGCCACAAAACGTCTTAAAGAAAGCGAACTCTGGGAGTTAGTATGTAACAGTTTTCTATTTTGCAGGTTCAATTATGTCGTCTGACGTCTTTTGATCGTACTTGTCTTACGTCCACCAGAGATTGTCGTTCCAACAAACATGATCTCACCTAAAAATATTTGAATTTACATCTGGAAAAAAAATCTAAAGGAAAGGGCACATTTTAATGATCATTTTGTTTTTTAATAAACATTCTTTAAAAAATTAGGTATAAAAAATTATTTAAATATAAAGACTTGAATAAATAAATAAAAGTAAGGGCGTTTTAGTTTGATTTTAATTTTTTAGCATATTCATTGATCAAATTGATTGTAAATTTCAAAGAGCATTACAGCAATCATACATATTTTATTCCTTATTCCAGATGGAAGTAAACAAAATTAATGGGTTTTTTACGATTCATCTTGTTCCCAATACACGTCAGTCAACATCATCAAAAGTTATCTGATGACCACCATTTCAATCAATGCCTTTTATAGCCCAATTCAATTACGATAACACCTAAATTCAAAATTAGTAGGTAAATACACCTTGTAAAATAAATAAGAGAAAATATGGTTTCATACATTTTCGTTCCAAATTTAAGACATTTCAAATCATAAGACATTAGAGTTAATATTTTATTAAAATTTGTTAGCCTTAGCAATTTTATTATCCTTTTGAATTCAAAGGACAGAGGATAAAGATCAAGCTATCGATCTCTAAGATTGTAATAGATCCCTCATCCATTAAGTAGTACTCGTATGAATGAAATTAGTATAAATTTTTATATTATTAAAATTAGTGCTATTTAAAAGATTTGTGAATTGTTTCTTTTAATTGTAGTGAAATTAGTGAGTTAATTAGTAGAAATTATAAAATCTATCAAAGTTCAAAGATCAATTTGATAAAAAAAAAATACTTCGATGTATTTCAAGTTGCATCTATCTTTGTGCAGTTCATCCAAATATCCAATCAAAAGGTGTAATATGACAAATTTTTCTTCTTTAAGAAATAGATAATTTTTCTTTTTTTTTTTCTTTATGATAGAAGATACATAGACACATCCACTTAACATTATAGGGACACATATGGGAAAAAAACACCAATTAAACAAAACTAACAAAAAAAAAAAAAAAAAAAAAAAAAAAAGAGAGAGAGGGTGAAATAATACAAAATATCTACACGTGTGAACAATCAATCACCATTCGTGTTATATAATGTTAATATTAAAATTACTAAAACAAATGCGTTTGCCGGGAGTCGAACCCGGGTCTATTGCTTGGAAGGCAATTATCCTAACCGTTGGACTACAAACGCTGAGATGAAGGGAAAATAAACACTATTTTACTTGTTTAAAATATTCAGTACAATGGATGTAGTGATGGATGTCGGGATATACTATCTATAAGGGGTTGTTTAAGGTGTAGAGTTGAGATAAGGATGTCTGGAGTTCATATGTCTGTGTTTGGGGTGCAGAGTTCATATATTTAGGTATTTGATGCAATTTTGCAATTTTTTTAATTCAATAATATGCTTTTATGATTACTATTTTTGTTTTGAAAATTTTTTATTCAATAATTCTACCAATATTTGTTTGAATAAAATATGAATTGTAATTTTTTTCTTCTAATTTTTAAAATTTTTCTTTTTTTCTTTTTTTCTTTTTTTTTTTTTTTTTTTTTTTTTTGACAATGAATAACAATCAACTCATTACATTTACTGTAGAAATACGTTTAAATAAATTGAGAAACCAAAGAGAAATCAAACTTTTGATTCTAGCTAATTTTTCACCATGAATTTCATTATTCATCTTCTTCTTTTCTTCTTCCTATTGTTGCTCTATATTTTTACTATGTCATGATTTTTTTTTTAATTAAATTTCCCTCATCATCGTAACAACCAATGAAATATCACCACAATTTATTCAACAATTTCATTTTTATTTCCTCTAAATTTGGAGGAGTATCAGAGAAATCTTTTTTATTTTTTCACTAATTTTTGCTGGAAATGTTCCAGGAATTTTTTTTTTTTATTTTATAGTTTTTTTTTTATATGTTACATACTTTTCAACTACATATATACTTTTTGTCTAATATTCTTAATATTCATTTATATGTGAATTATATTAATAAAAATATTTTTTATAAATATTGCACTTAATGTAGAAAAATAATATTTTTATATAATCAACAACCTACAACATATTTTAACAGTCATCCGTCTTATAGTAGTCGAAAATAATTGTCGAAATTGATTATCGAAGATGATTTTTACTGGGGTTTATAGTTGGAGGTGAATGTCATAGCTTGAAGTTGGTTGCATGAAGGTGATTGGAGTTGGTTATCGAAGTTTGTCATTGGAGGTGGTTTTTGAATCCCGGAGTTGGTCAGGCGAAAGTGGTCGTCAAAGTTGATCATCGAAGATGATTTTCGCTAGAGATTGTAGTCGAAGGTGATTGTCCGAGCCCGAAGTTAGTCGCATGAAGGTGGTATTAAGTTGGTTGTCGGAGTTTGTTGTTGAAGGTGATTGTCCAAAGTCCCGAGTTGGTCGTCAGAGTTGCTCGCTCAAAGATAATCATCAAAGGTGATTTTCATCAAAGTTTGTAGTTGGAGTTGGTCATCAGAGTTTGTTGTTGGAGCCAATTGGTCGTTGAAGTTTGTTGTCGAAGCCAATTGGTCATCGGAGTTGGTAGCATGAAGGTGGTCGTCGGAGTTGGGTCACCAGAGGTGGTTGTCGAAGGCTAGAATTGGTTGTTGGAGTTGGTCACACGAAGGTTGTCGAAGCTCGGAGTTGGTCACTGGAGCTGTCATCAGAGGTGGTTGTCAGAGTCTAGATTTCGCCGCCGAAATTTTTATTGGAGGTGGTTGTTGAAGCCTAGAATTGGTCATCGGAGTTGTCATCAGAGGTGGTTGTCGAACCTCGAGGTTAGTTCTCGGAGTGTGACAATGGTTGATTGGTAGAGCCATTGAAAACATGGGAAGAATGGAGAGTTGAGGTGAGTTGATAAAATATATCAACTCAACTCCACCAACATTTAAAGTTGATGGGTCAAACAATGAGTTGGTATATTATACTAACTCAACTCATGTTGGTGAGCCAAATACCCCCTAAAGGTGTTGCCATATTAGGTTTAGTAAGCTCTAATATAAATGGTTAGTACGAGCATAATTCATTTGGCTAAGATATATAGAGTAAATGATCTAACTGTATTTGATTTGAATGTCACATCATGCAACACTCTAATGTCTTACGATTGATCTTCATCCTACTGCCCTACTTTTATGATGCTACACTTTATTGTCAAATTGTTAAGTCTCTATAGCACCTCACATTTGTGCACCTTCATGTCGTCTTCATAAAACCAATCATGTCATCTAACTTATGCAGTCTCCCACCATTCTTCATTTCATAGTGTTTAGTCTTAACTACTTGTATAATTTAATTCAAAATTAATTATATATTATAAGGTATCTAGTATCCTATACAATTAACATATATTTTTTAAATTAATTTAAACACTTCAAATTATATTATTTTTCCAAACTTTTAGTTCTTGTTAATATGTAGTGAACTAGCAGAAGAACTTAATAGCCCCACAGACTATAAGCTCCAAATGATCCGAAATTAAGTAATTAAACTCTTTATTAAATTAATCAACATTTATTAACGATGGGGAAAACCACTATAGACTCGTAGTTGTACTCTTATGCATGGTAGAACATGTTGCATTCATGGATATAACAATTACATGTAAGTCGATCATTCACGAGTTGTTCGTAATTACAATTGGGTCAAAAGTTTGTTTTATCCCTGTAATTATCTCTTTATCTTTAAGTATCACTGATGCTCTAATGAATAATTTATTTATGGTTCAACCATAAACTAAATCTCTCTCGAGCTAGTGAGATGGGGGTTATTGTTCAAGTTATGGTGTCAGCACTTAAGGGAACTACTTATCTACTTTCCCTACACGGGGATAAGTGAATACCATCTTGTGGAATTACGTTTCCAACTCTCTATTCGGTCAACTCCCAAAATGGTAGACCTTATTGAGTCAGAGATTTGGACCACTTTTAGCCATGCAAATCAAAGGACAAGCTCACATGGACAAAAGTAACAGAGTTATAAAGAGATATATATGATCATCCTATAAAATAACGGAGTTACAAAGAAAGGTTAATTATTTCGGAGTTCAATCTTAGCCTGCTTTAATTCAAATTTTGATGAAAAACAGAATTTATCCTTAAAAATGTGATTTAATTACATTATGGTTTTTTGTGGAAAAAAATTTTGTCAAAAATTAATTTTGGGTATCTCACTATAACATCTTACTATCGATGTCCTCTCTCATATTGTTACAAATTTGCATGTCATAATCTAGTTTTCGTTGGTTGAAAGCGAGATTACTGATAAAGAAAAAATCAAAAATCAAAAAAATTCAATAACATTTTTCATAATAGGACATTAATTAACCAGACTTGCATAATTTTCTCAGAAATCATCTCCTATGATCAAATGTGCAGTCACAAAATTGGTCTCGTAAAATTGTAGGGAGTTTGTTTTTTCCTTCGTGAGAGTGTAGAGAACAAGATTGATCACAAACGCTCTATGATTTTGGAAGATGAAGATCGTTATTTTAAAAACTACCCACTTAGCATCATCATCGAGAAAAAAATAGCGAGGAAGTAAAAAATAATTCCCTCCATTTAAGTTTTAAAAAATAAAATTAAAACTAATTTTAATTTATTTAATATATAATTATACATTAACCACCTTAGTATATAACATATGTATTATATTATATGTAATATCTAATATAACATATAACCTATAGTTTATATTATATCAAATATAATATAACCTATAGTTTAAAATTCTCTCAATTAACATATAGTATTTAATATGAATTCAATTCATATAATTTGAATCATATCCGAATATTTATTTCTTCTAAAAAAAACACTTTATATTATAATATATTAAATAAATTATATAATTATATCACATATAATTAATTTGAACATTTCAAATTAATCCAAAATTAATTTGATTCTCAATAATCCAAATTGAGCTACAGAGAGGAGCTTATGTACTTGTAGATTGAAGCTCCAACAGTACTTAGATAATTAATTAAACTCCTTTAATTAAATTACCCAACATTCATTAACTGTCGGTCACTCCACTAAAGACTCACTTTTCGCACTACATATATATTTCTGTGTCCATTGGTTATGACCAGTCAATAATGCGATGACCCTTCACAAATTGCTCATAAGTATAGCTCAATCAAAATTATTGTTTTACCCCTATAATTACATCTAACTCCTAAGTACCACTGATTCCTCTAATGAACAATAAGTCATAGTCCAACTATGACCAAACCCCTCCCTGGCCGAGAAAGGGTATGGCACCACATTGTTTATGCCCCAGAATCATCCTTTAAGGGAACAATTTATCTACTTACGTTGACATTAAGAAATGAGTGAATTCCGTCTTGTGTAGCTGTGTTCCCAATTCCCTAATCAGACGAATCCCCAAAATGGTAGACATATTGAGTCAGCGAACTGGTCACTCTCACTCATGCAAATCAAAGGACAGCCTTCATATGTAGGAGTCACAACTCACTCAGAATTCAGATCATGTCACCTACCTATGGTCATCCTGATGAAATGTAAATCTCTACTATTAACGGTGTTATATAACGAGACTATTCATTTCGTGGTCTGGTCTTATATAAACTATTTTGTATAAAACATCCTCATTCACATTTCTTTACATAAATGATCAGGATCAAACCATTTGTAGAACTTTACAACAATTGTAACATCTACAAAGCGAGTCGCATTCGTAGTGTCTCCAAGATAAGGTACCCAATCTTATCCATCTACTATAGACCGTTCCGGTTATCACTTAAACACAATCTACCTATATGTCTCTTACATACATGTTTAAGCTACAAAACATAACCTTAGATGTTTGTTTATTGATTTTATGGGTTAATGCTACTAAATGTCGAATAAAATACCTCAGATTTCATTAAATAAGTAAACTTTACAATACAAATACAAACTATAGGACCCACGAGATTTATGGCATCAACCCCACATTCTACCTACTAAATCCATACTCAATTAGGAATCTAGGGGCTTAATTAATTAGATCACATGGCTCAATCTAATAAAATAACCCAATATGATAAAATATTAATCCACATACATAGTTCATATTTTAATTATACATATTATTATATAAAATATGTCTAACAATCTCCCACTTGGGCTATGTTTGTGTACCTGATATATTTAAATCACATCAACCTTAGCCATGTATAAACATTTTATTTCAATAATAGAATTCATTTTTACTTCAATCTAGTCCATCTACTGTATTAGCACATAATCAAGGTAGCTTTCCTCACTACCCTCGTAACTAAACCTTTCTTGATCACCAATTCCAATACATTCAATGACATAGATCAAGTATGGATGGATAGCATGGAAACTACATGCAAAATGATCTAGATCATACCTGTTTCCAACAGGTCCAAATTCTTTAGTGTGTTCATTCTTAAAAAAACTTTATGCTAAACCGCATGCATGATTAACAAATTCAAATAATAAAACATAAATCATCAACTTTATTCTATATAAAAAATAAATTAAGGTCAAAGAACATCCTCAATAGCAAACTCCCACTAAACCATGGAATCAGAAAAGTGACTAACACCTACGTGAGTAACATGCTCGTGAAAAACTTTACGAGGTAAACCTTTAGTCAATGGATCTGCCACCATAGAGTTTTCTATGTGTTCTATCAAAACTTGACCATTCTGAACTCATTTTTTAATAACCAAAAACTTCAAGTCTACATGCTTTGACTTCATATTGTTTATATTGTTGTTGGAATACATCACTGCCAACTTATTGTCAAAAAATAATTTCAATGGTCTTTCTATGCCAACCACTATCCTTAGCTCAGTGACAAAATTTCGCAATTATATTCCATGATTGAACGCCTCATAACATGCTACAAACTTCGCAGTCATGATAGAAGAAGCCATTAGTGTTTGTTTAACACTTTTCCAGGATACAACTCCTCTAGCCAATATGAATATATAGCTTGAAGTGGATCGCAAAGTGTCTTGGCATCCAACGTAGTCGGAATCAGAATACCCAATGATCTCCAAAAATTTTGATCTCTAATAAGTAAGCATATAATCTTTTGTTCTCTGTAAATACCTCATAACCTGTTTGGCCACTTATCAATGATCCATCCCCCAGTTGCTCAAATATCTGCTTAACACTCCAACTATGAACGCAATATCTGGGTGCGTACATACTTGAGCATACGTTAGACTTCTAACAACCGATGCATAGGGAACCTTATGCATCTCCTTAGTCTCAAGTACAGTCTTGAAGCATTGACCTAAATGAAATTTATCACCTTTAGCGATAGGGGTATCTCCTGGTGCACAATCTTTCATGTCAAATATACTCAAAATATTTTCAATGTAATTCTTTTGTGTCAATCTCAAAATACCTTGAGAATGATCTCGCAGTATTTCAATTCCTAATACAAAAGAAGCATCACAAAGATCCTTCATCTCAAAATTCCTTTTGAGAAACATCTTAGTGTCATGCAATAAACATACATTATTACTTGCTATTAGTATGTCATCGACATATAATACTAGAAAGATTGATTTACTCCTACTGAACTTGTGATATACACAATCTTCCACTATATTCACCTCAAAAGTAAATGAGGTTATTTTTTCATGGAATTTGTGATACCATGATGAGAGGCTTGCTTGAGACCATAGATAAACTTCTCCAATTTGTACATCATAGGCTTTGAATTATCAGACAAAAAGTTTTCTGGTTGCACCATATAAATCGTCACATCAATATTTTCATAATTTTTACATCTATCTGGTATAGATCTAAATCAAAGTGAGCTACCAGTGCCATGACTACCCTAAAAGAGCCTTTCGATGAAACCAGAGAGAGTCTCTTTGTAACCAGTTCCTTTCTTTTAAGTAAAACCTTTTGCAATAGACGGACCTTATATCTTTCAATATTCCCATGTGAATCCCTTTGGGTTTTAAATATCCATTTACAACCTATGGGTTTCACTCTTGATGGAAATTCGACAAGTTTCCAAACGTCATTGTGTTTTCATGGATTTTATTTCCTCTTTTATAGCATCCATTTTTTAGAGCTAGAACTTTGTAGAGCTTGTTGGAAGTTGATTGGATCTTCTTCCATTATACCCACATCATCATGATGTTCTTGAAGAAATAGAATATTATCATCTGGAGCTGCACTTCTTCTTTCTCTAGTGATCTCCTTAGTGTCACTTCTTGAAGTTGTTAAGTTTGAATTTTAAGTTTAATAGTGGGGACTTCAATTTTTTCTTGTTCCATAATTGGTTCAATAGTGAAGTCAGGAATTGGAGCCTGAACATCATTTTTAACCATATTAGGAAAAGAAACTAATTCCTCTTCGAAGACAACTTTTCTTATGTTATCTCCCCTATCCCCTCCTCCTCCTCGTCCCCTAAACTCAACATCCTCAAGGAATCTAGGATTTCTCGTCTCAAACAATGATTTAGAAGTGGCATCATAAAACTTGAAACCCTAAGAGCACTCAGGATACCCAACAAAATAGCAACTAATAGTTCTTAAGTTCAATTTTCTTTCGTTAAGCCTGTAAGGCCTAGCCTTAGCTGGACAACCCCAGATGTGAAGATGCCTAATACTAGCCTTCTTTTCTGTCCACAACTCATAAGGGGTTTTAGCTACTACTCTACTAGGTATCTTATTAAGGATATATGTTGTAGTCTTTAGTGCCTCACCTCAAAGGGATTCTGATAGAGAAGAATGACTAATTATACTTCTTACCATATCCTTTAGTGTTCTATTTCGCACTTCCGTCACACCATTCATGCTAGGTTTTCCCGGCATAGTGTATTGCAAGACAATTATACATTCCTCTATGTATTTGGAAAATGACCGTGTGTTGGGTTATATGTCCTACATTTATAATAAATTTGTTATTGTGGTTTACTCAATAAAATTGTTATTGAATGTGTAAATTGCATTTGTAAAACCTAAGTCCAATAAATTAACAAACCCCTGACTATAGCATGAATACTTGAACTTTATGTAGAGACATAAAAGTAGATCAAGTTTGAGTATATAGTCAAAATGGTCTATAAGTATAAGGATAGGGTTGGGTACCTTATCTTGGGGATACTATGGATGCAGCCTAATTTGTATATGATACAAAGGACGTGATCCCAAGGTTGTTCATGTAGAGACATGCAAGTGGGACATCCTATGCAAAAGATGTTTATATAAGACCAGACCATCAAATAGTCACTTTTCTTTACAACACCGTTTATTGTTAAAACTGACTATTTCAAATTTATGACCTAAGGTAACTTGATCGTAATCCTAAGCTAATTACAAACTCCTGTTTATTCGGGATTATCCTTTAATTTGCAATGGTGTCAACATCGCCGCTCAACGGGCCTCCCATTTTAAGGGTAAGACGGGGTCTATAGCCTGTCTCTTATACACATCTAGATGTGTATAAGAGACAGTCTTATGTGAACTTAAGCATGTATATGTGATATACAAGTGGATCATGCCTTAAGTGATAACCTAAATCGGTCTGTAGTATAAAGATTAAGGTGGGATACCTAATCCTGGTGACACTACGGATACGTCCTGCTTTATAGTGGTTTGCAAGTGTTGTAAACTACTACATATGGTTGATCCGGACAATTCATGTGGAGACGTGGAGCGGGGGTGTCCTATACCTGTCTCTTATACACATCTAGATGTGTATAAGAGACAGATCTATGAAGGGTTGTCGCACTGCTGATTGGTTAAAATGGACACATAATGTATTTGTAGTTAGGAGAGTTTAGCTGTCGGTCTATAGTGGAGTGTCTGGCAGTTAACGGATGGTGGATCACATGACTAAAGAGTTTAGTGAGTTATTCACATACCGTTGGAGCTTCGGATCTAGAGGTCCATGAGGTCCCTTTGGTAGCTTGGATTCATGTTGAAGGATCAGTTCTTAGTGTTGATTTAAAATGTTCAAATTGATTATATATGATATAATCGGTATGATGTATGAGATCTGTCTCTTATACACATCTAGATGTGTATAAGAGACAGGTCCTGACCATTTATGTGGAGACGTGGAGCGGGGGTGTCCTATACAAAGAGTTTGTATAAGACCTGAATCACGAGATGACTAGACTCTATATATAACGTCGTTGATACTAGAGACTAGCATCTTACCTAAACGACCATAAGTGACACGACCTCAATCCTGAGTGTTTTATGAACTCCTGTCTTTGAGGGCGGTCCTTTGATTAGTATGGGTGAGAGTGGCCAGATTGCCAACTCAACATGCCTACCTTTTTGGGGACTTTTCTGATCTGGGAGCTGGGAACTTAATCCACAATATGGAATTTACTTCTTTCCCGAAGCAGGGATAAGTAGAGAGATTGCTCCCTTAAGGGCTGATTTCGGGGCTTGAACATAGTGGTCACAGGTTCTCTTTGGAAGAGAAGACTCAGTCATAGTAGGACTATAATTTATGTTCATTAGAAGGATCATTGGTACTTAAGGAGACAAATGTAACTACAGAGACATAACAGTTATTGGCCCAGCTGTACTTACGAGCGATCTATGAAGGGTTGTCGCACTGCTGATTGGTTAAAATGGACACATAATGTATTTGTAGTTAGGAGAGTTTAGCTGTCGGTCTATAGTGGAGTGTCTGGCAGTTAACGGATGGTGGATCCCATGACTAAAGAGTTTAGTTAGTTATTCACATACCGTTGGAGCTTCGGATCTAGAGGTCCATGAGGTCCCTTTGGTAGCTTGGATTCATGTTGAAGGATCAGTTCTTAGTGTTGATTTAAAATGTTCAAATTAACAAGAGGTATTTTGATTATATATGATATAATCGGTATGATGTATGAGATACATCTAGTGGAGGATTGATGTAAACGAGATTTACATTAAGTACCGTGGAATAGAAAAAGAACTATGGTTTATATGTTTCATGAGATGAAATATTAAAACTATAGGTTATAAATATAGTATGATAAGTTGGTTATCATTTATATTTATAATAATATTAATGATTAGATAATTAATACTTTTTCTTTTAAATAACCAAAGTAGTGGGTGGTTATTGATCATGGTAGCTGTGAGTTTAAAAGGAAATCGGTTTCCTATTTTGAAAAAAAAGTTTTTACATAAGTTTTCACAAAAGTTTTGAAAAGAATTTGAGTTTTCTCTCCGGCGAAAAGAAACTCACAGAAGTCGTCAAGTAAATACAGATTTACTAAAGATGGCTGGATAAGCTAAATGATCGTGCAGGTGCTAGCTAAACGATCGTGTAGTGTTTACTAAACGATCGTATAGCTTTGCTAGATGATCGTCGACCCAAGGTAAATGATCGTGTAGATTCTGTAGAGCTAAACGTGGTGTTGCGAAGGAGATCGTGACTAAGGAGATCGTTGAGGACGAGCACGAAGTGTTCATGTTGTGTTCGTTCAGTGTTGTGGTCGTGTAGATCGAAGTCTTCGTGGTCGTTGTTGTTCGATCAGAGTGCACATCGGAGCGTGGAGATGCTTCTGCCGTTGTTAGTATAGTTTTTCCTTCTGTACATTGGATGTTCATGATGTAATTTCTCTATATATTTGCATAACCGTTTGTGTTTAAGTCGACTATAAATGTATTGTTGATTCATGATTGTAATTTGGAATAGTCTTGCTTCCACTGCTCATGGAAATCATCGTTCTGAATTACTTTGGGATTCAGTTTATTGGTATGACCATAAACCAATGGTTCATTAGTAGATCAGTGGAGACTTAAGGAGCAAGATGTATTATAGGGGTAAAATGGCAATTTTGAGCCAGCTGTTAAGACGAATAACCTATGAATGATCGATTTACTGATTATGGTTAAATCAAGTGGACAAAAATATATCTATAGTGAGAAGAGTGTAACTGTTGATCTTTAGAGGAGTGTCAATTGTATAGTGAGGAAATATATTTATAGTAGGAATACAAGTTATTTATACTATTTTATTTAGATATTGCAGCCAAAAGAAAGGAAAGTTGTGTCAATTGTATAGAAATTAGCTAAGAAATGCGGGAATTATAAATTGTCGTCAATACACTCATTGACACCATTGCAATGGTAGAAAAGAATATTTCAAGTCTGTTTTGTAGGAAATCAAGTCACCGCAAGCGTTCATGGCTAAAGATAAAAAGAACAACACATCTACGTCGCATTGCGTCCATCATTCAGGAATGAATAGACGGTCAACGCAATGACGGCGCATGCGACAATCGATCAAGAGCTTTGCAATCAAGCAATCTCAATCGCATGCGGTAATAAAAAAACAACACTGCATAGGGGCAAACGATCGAATATGCAAAAGAGCAACGCAATTGCGGAGAATCCAGACATGTGTATAGCTAACTGTTGTGCTTTTCTGACGGGATTGATCATGTAACAGAAGGAATATTCACTCCACCATTTCTGGAATTGCCATAACAATAAAGTGGGGTCCACACAACAAAGTGTCAAAGCTAAGCCTATAAATAGCCTCTGCAATTCCATTGCAAGATATACTTTATTCGGGAATATTTTGATATTTGTATATTGAGAGAGAGACTGGTCTAATGAGCCTGATAGGAGAAGATCCGGGAAGATTTAAGAGACAAGGCCGAGAGGTGAGTCTCAGGGCAAATCCTTTCGATCCCCGCCGTTGAAGCTCTGTACCAAGGTCACTTTTACCGGACGAGCAAGCCTGAGAGGGAAGCTCTTCTCTACATTCATTCCATTCGCCGGCAAGAAAATCCACCATCCAGATCTGTGTCAAGACGTTGGCACTCTTCTGTATTTTTTTCTATCTCTTATCATCAATTGTATTCATCTTCTTAATCTCTATCATTCACACTATGTATCAGATGCTAAATATAAGTATTGAATGTCATGATCATTTTCATTTCCATCTTTCTGTCTATTTTCGTTCCTCTATGAGTCGCTTTCTCCATGATGTTTTCTTAATCCCCTGGTAATTAGCATGAATCTTACAAGTAATTGAATCTGTGTTAAAGAAATAAACATGTTTAGCTAAAACATGCTAGACAGCATCTTCACCTGTGGGAGTAGAAGTGAAGATGTCATTCCTCCTGTCAAGAGAAGGTTGGAAGAATGTGTTAACAAAAGCGAGAAGTACTTCCAGAAATGGAAGTAACCTTGCGTTCATTACGTTCATCCCTGTTTCACCACAGAGATGTGGGAATACGGTTGATCACCGAGAGCTGTACGTCAAGGGAAAACAAAACCGTAGTTATGTCTTTAACGCAATTAATAACTTACGATGTTTATACTAGTTATCTTTTCTATTTCTGATTCATACATAAAGACTTGCCACCACATAATACGACCCTTTGAATAATCTTCACAGTCAGTCTCAAACTCAGTATCATGTATCATGCATCCTGTATATTGTATCATAATAGCTTAGGTTTACTTTTATCGCACTTTATTTTATTAACGCAACTTTACTTTACCGCACAATTTTACTTTACCGTAACTTTAAATACCTGTATAAACACAACTTTTATTAATTGAAAAAGCCTCGGTCGTATATATCACGAACCTAACGTATTAACTAAGCAATACCTGTGTTCGACCTCGGATTACTTCGAGAAACTTGCAGTGGAAATATACTTGGTTTCAGTGCAAGGAAACTTATGACAACACATAGCATACTACAAGCATTCCATTAATAACGCATACATCTAGAAGTAGTATCACATAAAGTCCGAATAAGCGTAACACAGCATCCACATTCCATTTCCATCTTTCAAGTCATCAAGTTTATGGCAGCATAAGCTTGTGTGGTCCATCATCCATCACTGTCCATATGCTTATTTAGAATCATTAAATTATATGTTGCCAAGTTTATGGCACCGTTGTCGGGGATTGGTAACGGTTATTGTTGAGTATGTTTGTGATATCTTGCAGGACAGATCGCTTTGTACTGGCTGTTCATCGCGAAAAGCAGCCGACAGTTTATAGGTACTGGGACTGAACCAGAATTCGAATCTGACCCAGAGATCGAGCGTACATTTTGTGCACGGGCACACCAGAACCGAGCGATGCGAAAGAAGGCCAACATGGCAGATAATAATAATGACAATGTGGCACCCGTAGGAAATCAAGGAGTGGAACGGCCAGTGCAAGATCTAGTTTTCCTTGCCGCTGATTGCAACATTCCAATGAGGAACTATGTTGTGCCCAATCTATATGATTTTTTTCCCATAATTTCAAGGCCGATAGTTGAGAAGAATGCAAGATTCGAGATTAAATCGGTCATGCTTCAAATGATCCAGAATGCGGGGCAGTTTGGGGGTCTGCAAGGTGAGGATCCACATGCCCACCTGACCAGTTTTGTCGAGATGTGCGGCAACTTCTCTATACCTGGCGTTACCCCTGAAGGTATCAGATTATATCTCTTCCCTTACACCTTGAGGGATGAGCCCAAAAGGTGGGCTCATTCACTAGAGTCAAATGAGATTACTTCATGAGATCAGCTGGTTGAGCGATTTATGAAGAAGTTCTTCCTTCCGGCTGTCAACGGAAGGCGACGGAAGGACGTGTTAAACTTCGAACAGATGGATAACGAGACCCTTAGCATCGCCTAGGTGCGATTCAGAAGACTGGTGAAGAATTGCCCGCATATCGGGATACCCAATTGCATCCTGATGGAGACCTTTTATAATGGCCTGAACAGATCAACGCAGGCTTTGCTGATGCCTCCACGGCAGGAGGTTTTATGGATAAGACATATACTGAGGCCAAGGTCATCCTTGAACGCATCTCGCGGAATATGGATGATTGGGTCGACGATGGATATGGAGGAAGAGGCTCCGAGAAAAGANATAATAATAATGACAATGTGGCACCCGTAGGAAATCAAGGAGTGGAACGGCCAGTGCAAGATCTAGTTTTCCTTGCCGCTGATTGCAACATTCCAATGAGGAACTATGTTGTGCCCAATCTATATGATTTTTTTCCCATAATTTCAAGGCCGATAGTTGAGAAGAATGCAAGATTCGAGATTAAATCGGTCATGCTTCAAATGATCCAGAATGCGGGGCAGTTTGGGGGTCTGCAAGGTGAGGATCCACATGCCCACCTGACCAGTTTTGTCGAGATGTGCGGCAACTTCTCTATACCTGGCGTTACCCCTGAAGGTATCAGATTATATCTCTTCCCTTACACCTTGAGGGATGAGCCCAAAAGGTGGGCTCATTCACTAGAGTCAAATGAGATTACTTCATGAGATCAGCTGGTTGAGCGATTTATGAAGAAGTTCTTCCTTCCGGCTGTCAACGGAAGGCGACGGAAGGACGTGTTAAACTTCGAACAGATGGATAACGAGACCCTTAGCATCGCCTAGGTGCGATTCAGAAGACTGGTGAAGAATTGCCCGCATATCGGGATACCCAATGGATGATTGGGTCGACGATGGATATGGAGGAAGAGGCTCCGAGAAAAGAAGCAATGAAACTGCCATTGTCCCTGCGGAGACAATGACTACTTTGGTCACCTAGATGGCCGCAGTGACCTCTATCCTCCAGTCGATGGCGCTTAATCAAGGTGCCCTCTCCCAAACAATAGTACAACCCAATGCGTCAACACAAGTGATCGCAATTAGTTACGTTAATTGTGGAGGAGGCCATGCAGCAGAAATGTGCCCATCGAACATGCAACAAGTATGTGCAATCCAAAACAAACCCTTCAGCAACACGTATAATCCTAGTTGGAGAAGTCACCCTAACTTCAGTTGGGGAGGGAATCAAAACCAAGGTGGGCCAAGTAACCATCTGAATAGCAATTCAGGGAATCGAGGAAGCCCTCCACCTTTTCACCACAATTAAAATCAGGGTCAACAAAGGCAATCGCACAACCAACAACCCTTATCTTCCAACACCTCTAGCAATTCATTGGAGCCCCTGCTCAAGCAATACATGGATAAAAATGATGCGGTGATGCAGGCACAAGCGTCTTCAATACGAAATTTGGAGATTCAAGTGGGGCAGCTGGCATCTGAAATACGAAATAGAACACCTGGAACGTTGCCCAGTAATTCTGAAGCCCCGGGATCTCATGGAAAGGAGCAATGTCCCTGAAGACATTGGGCAGGCAAGCTGGACTGCCTGCGGAGGTGTGGATTGTGTCCATCAAAGAAAACTATCTTCTGGTCCATATCTCAATTCTATGTTTATACGCTTTCATAATTCCTGTCTTTATTGTTTTATGAACTTTGTCATTTACTGCTTTATTCAATTTGTCTTTCAATGCTTTATGAATTTATGATTCATTTAAGTCTCTTGAATTTCTTTAACTTTTCTGTCATAAATGTGTTATTCTTAAACTTGGTGAATGATTGTTGAATAAGAAGAAAATGATTACCGCAAGGTCTTTATGGCTTGCGTTGATGAAAAAAAAAAAAAACAATCAGCATCCGGTATGCATTGCGATAATGGGTGCATCTTGTGCCAACAAGATACATTTTGCGTTCATCAGATCCAAATGCGTTAAGCTGAGGGGTATGTTGCGTGCATGTGTGTTATTTGCCCGTCCTTAACAAAAATGCACTATGTTGAGGTAGTGTTGCGCTGGTAGAAATATCGTGTGCCCATCCTCCAGAAATGCGTTTAGTTAAGGGGTGTGTTGCGGGGATACATCCGTTGTTGCTCGTCCTCTACGAAGATGCATTTGCGTTGGTGAGCTCATTGCGTTAATTCTTTACCTTGCGCCCATTCGAATAAAACTCAAAAGAAAATTCTTTTTGCAAATTAAGAAATCTAATCGCTTCAGCTTCCAAGGACATGATGAATTTTCAGTTGAAAGGACGTACGACTCTGCAACTTCATAAATGTGAGGAGTGCTAACAGCAGACTTTTTGAGTAGTTCGAGGCCTGCCACCGCAGAATCTGCGTTGGGCCCATCAAGGCCCAACCTATAAAAGTGGGTCTCTTCGTCTCAGATCGTTTACTTGCTTCATTTTGCAAAAAGAAACCCTATATCATCTCTGCATACCAAACCTTTCTTCCTCCCAGAACCTTAGCGATTTTCGGTTTTCTTTTACTCTGGCATCCATGGCACCAGACTTTCCAGCCATCTTCTTTACCTTCATCACCTTCGATAACCCAGCTTACCATGCGAGAGGTATCATTCCTTGCAGCCAGTTGCCGTCTCGCTACTCAACCACAGACTGTTCCTCAAGTCACCAGAAGACTCAAGCGAAACCCTTTAGTAGCCAGGTCACTTAAGTTCAAGAGGGGGCAGAATAATGAAAGCACCCCACTCCCAACACCAACACGCTCCTCTGAAAGTGAGAAGAAGAGACAAAATAGTAAAGAGGTGTTTGGGAGCATTCTCAACAACATGGAGAAAGGAAGAGGACTGCCTAAGGCTGGGGTTGTGAACCAACCACTGCCTACGGAGGAGGTGATGGAGGAGAAGTCAAGGAGAAGCGCTCTAGTCATCGTGGATCCTAAGGAGACTACGCAAGTATAATCCTATGAAGGACCCATCAGAGTCGCTTTAGAGGAAGCGGCAGTGGAGAAGCAGCTTGAAGGGGCTGAAGAGAAGAAGAAGAAGAAAAAGAGCAAAGAAAAGAAGGATGGAGGAGATGAGTCATCCAATCTAATCAAAGCAGAGAAGAAGATCAAAGAGAAGAAGGATGAAAAAGATGAGGAGGCCAGGCTGAAGAAGAAGCAAGAAAGAAGTGAGAAGAAAGAACGCAGGCAGGAGGAAAGGCGCCTGACGAAGGAAGAAGAAAGGAAAAAGAGGGCTGTAAGCCCAGAGCTGGACGGGGAATCCACCTCCATAAAGGAGGACAAGGGGGAATCAACACAACTTAGCATCTTTCAAGTCATCAAGTTTATGGCAGCATGAGCTTATGTGGTCCATCATCCATTACTGTCCATATGATTATTTAGAATCATTAAATTATTTGTTGACAATTAGAAATAAAATTAAATTTGGAAAATTAATTGTTTGAATAAATGAAAAATGGAAAGTAGGTTGTTCCCACATTTTCCATTTTCTCTTCCACCTAGTCATTCTTCTAGTGCATAATTGGGTGTCAATTTATGGTTAAATCCACTTGCATGTTGTTAATCTATAGAAGAATGAGTTTTAATTAGATTAACGCTTCATGCAAATTCAAAAAAATCGAAAGAGTTTTCTAGTTTTTGAATTTTCTGCCAACTTACTCTCCAACTAAAAAATTTACCTTTAATCCTTCTCGATTTAGGTTCCACCACCCAATCTAAGACCAGATGAATAGTGAAGAAGATCTTGTGGTAGTTTACAACAAGTTCGTGTGTAAAATTTAGCAGTTATTGGGAGAAATTTAGGAATTCTTCAAAGGTTGAACTCTAAACCCTATTTTCTGGAAAATAAGGAATATACATGCTTCTAACTTAAAATTAATGTAGTTAGAGTACTTAAGATCCTAATTAATTTCACATGTTGAATGTCAACACCTTCACCTTTGACATTGTTCACCTGATTCAACATATCTACCGTAGTATTCACCACCACGATTAGATTTGACAACCTTAATTTTCTTTCCAAGTTGAAATTCAACTTCAGCCTTGAAAAACTTGAAAACGTCCAAAGATTAAGACTTTTCCTGAATTAAGTATAGGTGCCCATATCTTGAATAGTCGTCTATAAACGTAATAAAATATTGTTGTCCACTCCAAAAAGCCGTAGGGAATGGACCACAAATATTTGTATGTATTAGTTATAAGACATCTAAGCATCTGTTAGCACCTAGTTTTCCTATGTTTATCTATTTTCCCTTAATACATTCCACACAAACATCAAAGTTATTTAAATAAAAGGAATCAAGAATTCAATTTAACACAAGTCTTTGAATTCTCTGTCTAAGATATGACCTAAACGCTTATGTCATAACATAGCATAATTCTCATTTAATTTACGCTTTGTACCACATTAATTAGATAACAAGATCTTGTTAAATGAAGCAGAATCAAGCCTATATAAATTATCAATTAAAGAACTGGTATCAATAAGCTTGGAATGTTCAAAAAGACTAACTTTATTATTTCCAAAAGAACAAGAAAAACCAAATTTATCCAAGCTGAAAATCTAAATTTCGTCTAAATGACGGTACAACAAAAGTCTCATTCAAATCTAAATAACAACCAATTTTTAAATGTAATCTAAAATTCTCAACAGGATTAATTTGAACTGCTTTGTCATCACCCACATTGATGAATCTTTCAGCATCACTAAGCGACCGACTCCACAAGTAACCCCGCATTGATATACTTATGTGAGTAGTAGCACCAGAATCTATACACCAAGTATCTGTAGGTACAGAAGCTAAATTAACTTCAAAACAAACCAAAGTAAGAAGTTTGACCTTCTTTATATGCCACTTGGTGTACTTGGGACAATTTTTCTTAAAGTGGCCTTCCTTTATGCAGAAAATACAAGGATTTTTAGTAACCAGTTTCTTTCTCTTATTATGATGAGATGTCCCTTCTGCAACACCTGTAGATTATCTTTTCTTCTTATCACGAGAGTCAATTGCTAAATGAGTATTTTCTGTTCTTTCTCTCTTAATCCTATCTTCTTCTTGCACACATTGTGAGATAAGCTTATTAATACTCCATTTATCCTTTTGAATATTATAACTTATATTAAACTAAGTAAATTATGCGTGAAGAGAGAGTACCGGATACACGAGTAAATTTTTATTTATTTCGATATCAAGTGCCTTTAATTTACTTGCAAAATTGAACATTTTCATAATATACTCCCTTATGTTTTCATTGCCCTTATATCTCATAGAAGTTAAAGAAGTCAAAAGACTACTTGCTTCTTCTTTTTTATTTTTAGCAAAATATTTCTCAATTTAAGCAAGGAACTGTTGGAGTTAACATGCAATTAGAAGAAGAAATCAGGATCATTAAGCACTCTAATTCATCAATTTTAGCAATTAAGATAACATGCTCATAAGATAAAACGAGGCTTTTAGAAATTACCTTTGAAGGCTTCAAAATTCTTCAAATTTCAACTTGATTCTCCTCAACAATTCATTGTAGACCACCACTCGATCTTTCCTACTATTCTCTTAGACCTTAGATTGCATTGTGGGATTCAAACTGAGTTTGTAATTGAGGAGAACTTTAGGAGAAAAGCGAGATGTTCTTTAAGTTTGAGGAAATCTTCTTCAACCAAGACAACCAGGAAAAAATCAGCTTGCATGTCCCTCAGCTAAATCATTGAGTTTTATTCAGCCTAAATAGTGCAATCAAATTGCACAACAAATTAATATCAAAAAAACCTTAGTAGGAGGCGGATTTTGGATGGATTATGAGTGTTGAAAGTGGGAAAACCCCACTCAATATTATTTTTCAAAATTTTCCAATTTTACTTTATAAAATTAATTCAAAATTTGAAATCCAAATTTGAAATTTTAATTTTAATTTATTTTGAAATCAAATTTCAAAATTTTGGAAAAAAATTGTAAAATTAATTTTAACCAAAATTATTTCCAATAATTAATTTTAGTAAAATTAATTTTAATTATTTAAACTATTTAATTAATTAATTAAATTTAATATCAAATATTAAATTAATAAAACATCAATTCCACAATCATGAATCTCTATTCATGTAATTAATATTTAAATTAAATTTAAATATTATCCAATTCTCCAATTTTGTTTAATTCGATAATTGAACGTGTAATTATATCGTATATAATTACTAATTCCCTTAATTTAAATTTAAACGTTTCAAATTAAACTCATCACTCTATTCTAGGGTTTAATCCATTTGTGAGCTAGTAAGGGGACCTAATGGATCTGCAGATCATGGGCTCCAACGATCTGAGACTAATTGACTAAACTCTTTAAATCAAAGTAATCAACATTTGTGAATTACCTGGTCATTCCACTAAAGCCCAGTAGTTGCACTTCCCTCACTGTAGATATATTTCTTGTTGGGGTTGATACCCTAAAGTCTCGTGTCCTGTAGTTTGTAAACAGTTTATACAAACACTTATGATATATGATATATGATATTTACTTCACTTCTTGATTTTGCTCATCTGGATGCTTTATTTTCTTTACCACAAACCAATAAACTAAAATTCCTGATTGTCTTTAAGTAACTTAAGCATGTATGTGGAGACATACAAGTGGATCATGTCTTAAGTGATAACCAAAATGGTTTGTAGTATATGGATATAGGATGGAAACCTTATCCTGGTAACATTACGAATGCGACTCGCTTTGTGGAATAGTTACAAGTGTTGTGACTTGTCACAGATGGTTTGATGCTGATTATTCATGTAGGGAACATGCGAGCGGGGGCATCCTATACAAAGAGTTTGTATAAGACCTAACCACGAAATGTTAACGTCTCATTATATAACACCGTTCATGACAAAGACTTCACTTCACTAGAATGACCATAGGTAACATGACCTCGATCCTGAGTGAGTTGGGAACTCCTACCATTGAGGGCGGTCCTTTGATTTATATGGATGTGAGTGGCCAATTCGCCGACTCAAACCTACCACTTTGGGGATTCGTTTGATTTGGGAGCTGGGAACTTAGCTACACAAGATGGAATTCACTCCTTCCTCGAACTAAGGGTAAGTAGATAGATTGCTCCCTTAAGGGCTGATTCCAGGGCTTGAACGATGTGACGCCACACATCTTCTCTTGGTCCAAGAGATGTTCACACATAATTGGACTATGTTGTATTGTTCATTAGAAGGATCAGTGGTACTTAAAGAGTGAGATGTAACTACAGGGGCAAAATGGTAAATTGGCCTAGTTGTACTTACGAGCATCTGTGAAGGGTTATCGTACTCATGATTGGTTATATTCGATGGACACAGAAATATATATGTGGTAAGAAGAGTTCAATTGTCAGTCTTTAGTGGAATGTCTGACAGTTAACAGATGGTGGATCTCGTGGCTAAAGAGTTTAATGAGCTATTAAAGTATTGTTGGAGCTTCGAGCCATAAGTTAATAAGGTCCCCTTGGTAGCTTGGATACAAGTTGAGAATAAGTTTTTGGGTCGGTTTAAAATGTTCAAATTGACAAACGGAGTTCAATTATATTGGTTAATTATATATGATAGGATTGACTAAATGTATGAGATACATTATTTTGGAAGAAATTGGATATAAATATGATTTATATCAAATAGAAGAGAAAACACTATAGTTGATATATGATATCAAACTATAGGTTATGAATATAATATGATATATTTTTTAATTTATTAATTGATTGGTTATAAGATAATTGGCCGGCATTTTCTTCGAATTCGTGCGTTAGTGGGAAGTTGAATTCAGTTCTAGTAACTGAAGAATAAAATGAAAATTGTTTTCATTTTGCACAAGAGACGCATAATCGCTCACGGTATGAAAGTCTTCTATCGCTTAGTGTTGAGAGCCTATACGATAGTGCCCACTTATTAAACGATTGCACACCCGCGCTTTCCTAAACGATTGCCTGCGATTTCCTAAACAATTGCTTACCGTTTCCTAGATGATCGCTTAGCACCTGAGTGTAACTAAACAATTGCTTACCTTTTTATAGACGATCGCTTAGCATTTACTACACGATCGTGTACCCCCGCATTAAACGATCAAGCACTCGACTATACGATAGTCTTGCTATTCTCCCACTTTCTTGATCGTAGTACACGTCCCCCTCCCCTCTACCAATTCCATCAAAGCCCACCCTTTAGATTCTCACTCCGAGAATTTTGAGGGCTCCAAGTAGTGTTGTCGTCCCGTTGCCTGTTGTTCGTGCGTTTTTGTTTGTGTAGACAATTGTGGTGTTGTTGGGCGATCACTTGTTGGAAGAGAAAGAGCGAGAGGAGTTCGTTCATGGAGAGATCGAGTTTTGTGAAGAAAGTCTTCAACTGGTACGTTCTCTTGGTTTTTTTGTTTTTATCTTTTTAAAGCATGCCAGTAATTTAGTGTTAGCAATGCATATCTGTATGTTTGAATGTATATATGGAAGTTCTGTCATAATAAATTGGAAAGATCCGCTTCCCCTCATAGGTACTCTTGTAATAAGAGTATTTCTGTCCACTTGATTTAACCATAATCAATAAGTCGACCCTTCACAGGTTGTTCGTAATAACGACTGGGTCAAATATTATTTTACCCCTGAGATTACATCTTGCTTCTTAAGTCCCACTGATCCTCTATTGAATAATTTATTTGTGATCCAATCACTAAACCGAGTCAATCTCGGGCCAATAAAAGGGTGGCCCCTTTGTTCAAGACAATCAGTACTTAGGAGAGCAACCTCTCTACTATCCTAAAAAATCGGTAGGAATGATTTTTGTCTTGCACCCTATGTCCCCAACTATCTATCTGATCTTATCCCTGAAATGGGAGGTTTATTAAGCCAACGCTGTTGAGTCAACCTTCACCTATGCAAATCTAAGGATAATCCCGAATAAACAAGAGTTCATAGTTAGCTCAGGATTAAGGTTGAGTTACCTAGGTCATCGCTTTGAAATAGTCAATCTTAAAACAGTAAACAACGTTATAAAGTAAGAGTGACTTGTTTCTTGGTCCGGTCTTACACAAACTCATTGCATAGAACGCCCCAATCGCATGTCTCCAGATGAATGATTTAGGATCACATCGTTTGTACTAAATACAAAGTGCATCGCTTCCAATAGTATTACCAGAATAAGGTATCCAACCTTATTCATATACTATAGACCATTTTGGCTATTTACTTGAACTTGATTCATTCTTATGTCTCTACATAGTGTCCAAGTATTCATGTAATAGTCATGGATCTTAGTTTATTAGATTTAGATTTTTACAAGTGCAATTTACATATTCAATAACATATTTATTAAATAAACCAAAATAATATCTTTATTTCAAAATAGAATATGTTTAAATATTATAAACTGCAAGTTTTGAGGACATACAACCCAAAAGGAACTTATTAGTGTTTTCACTTTCCGTGATAGAGCCCCGAAAAGGCTCCGGAATGGAGTGCCTAATAATCATTAGACACATGTGATTTGACCACTCCCACTTCTTTATATTAGTCATATTTAGTTGTTCCTTTGTAGAAGTATGTTTATCGGTCCTTAATGCAAGGTCCAAATTCATACACCCGAGAAGTATCTATAGGCTTTCTTTCCAAATCTTGAAGTTGAATACATCCAATTTAGGGATTGAACTAAGATTTCTAGATATTTAAGTAAGACAAACTGAAACAATAAACAACACAACATATACTCACAATTAAAATATAACAAAATAATTTCACATGTGTGGTGGGCCCCTTTAACAAGATACCTAGCACAATATTGATGTCCATCCTTTGGACAAAAACACCAATATATCAATCATATTTAAATTTCATCCACATGATTAATCAAATTTAACTTAAACCCACAAATGATTAATCAAAATTAAGCCGGATTCACAATATAATTAATTTAATTTAAACTTAAATTATCGATCAAACTTTATATTCAAATTCACAGACTTATCAATCAAGAACCAAAAACCATCGACAATAACTTCACCAAATTACTAAGATAAATGTATACAAAAGCACACAACAATTGTTTCTAATTAAGATCCCAAAATCAAAATTAGATTGAGCATAAAAATTTGAACTACTATATGGATGGAAGATTGGCATAAAATGCATGTAATTCAAATGAATAAATCAAGGAAATTAACCAAATATGTATACATACTTTAATTATACATATGAAGGAGTCTTAATCCATACATACCTCATATTTTAATTTTACATATTATTATTCAAAATATGTTGAACATACACCACACCAATGTAATGTAGTGGATTCCACAATTAAAAAATTTTCGAAAATTGATTATTATTACACTTAATAAACACGTCCTAAATTTCTCAAATGTCTTTTGCTAATGTTAATCCATCCATCAATTTCACGTCCAATTTTTTCAAAATGGGCATAGATTTTTCATTTGGCATAAATTCTCCACTCCTATGAAGAAACTAAAAAATAATAATAAAAATAAAAATTGCACCCATTTCCTTTTTTAACAATCAATTCATGTGAAACGAAAAGACTTTCATTTAAAAGCATTATAAAAAAAAAGGTCAATTAAAATAATAATAATAATTTTAAAAAAATTATTGAAGCCAGGTCTATAGAAGGCGATCCATCCTAGCCGTTGGACTACCGTTGGACTAGAAACGCTTCATTGGCCAGAGTTGTAGCTTTTAAAATTTACCCAAAAAACTGTAAAAAAGAAATGCGTTTGCCGGGAGTCGAACCCGGGTCTATTGCTTGGAAGGCAATTATCCTAACCGTTGGACTACAAACGCTGTATATCTTTGGGTCTAGCTCATAAGATAAACAATGACAATTCGGCAATTCTTTTCCAATATCTTTTTGGATTTAAAATCTCAAGTTCTTTTAAAAAATAATCCTAAATCTATTGTCTCAATTCAATCTATTTAATTACAAAATAAAATCAAATATCTCAATTTTAATTCAATCTTTCAAAATAAATTAAAATTGAGATAATGCGACATAAATCACAAATTTTCTTTTAATCAAATCTAAATTTCAAATTTTTTCTCTGGATAAATATTAAAATTGAATTATCATTTCACAATAATTCAATTTAACCTCCAAAATTCAGAATAATTCTCAAATATTACAAATAATCGAATTTAAATTACATACAAATTTGGGTTGTCACGTCAATAGTACTCAATGATACATAAATGATTATAGGGGTAAAACAGACATTTGATCCAACAGTAATTATGAATGAGTTTCATACTAAAACTATCGATTATGAGATAATTATATATTTGAATATGATTCAAATATTTATTTAATTAACTACGATATATTGAATCTGTCTCTTATACACATCTAGATGTGTATAAGAGACAGATGTATAATCAATAAATATGTGATATTTATATTAATTAAATAAATATCACTCCCCTTGATAAAGGGGAGTGGGGAGTTACACTCCCTTTTTCTGTTTTAATACAATCTCTCAGGCACTTTGGAGTTGCATAATTGCTAAAGTCATTATTCTCTCAATTTTATATAGAGAAAGATTCTCGGAAAAAAATTATTCTCCCTCTCATTTTCCTTACCCTTTCAAAAGAGACTCCCACAAGTTGGTATTTGCCAGAGTCATAGCGAGGGAATCTTTTTGGAGGCATTCCCACAAAGTAAAAGTTCGATTCGCTGAAGAAAAGAGTTTCTACAGAAGTAATCTCTTCTCTTTTCCCTTTTCAAGCTTGACCATTGAAATTATAGTATGTTTATAGTCCTATAATTTACTGTTTTATGTTTTTCTGAATTTTATTTTTAAACAAAACTCCAAGTAAAAGGTGATCAAATGCTTCTATTGGAATTCGATTCATTTATCTTTAACAACAATAAATTAAGGATATAATAGCTTTTAGGGAAATTGTAATGGGTAGCAAAAAAATATAAAGGTATTTGCAAATATAGAAATGATTTTCTAAAATTGCAAATATGGCAACAAATTAAAACTTGATTCCAAATTTTTTTAGTATTAAGATTTTACCCTCATTTGGGTATCAAAAGGCATATATGATATACTTCGTAATTTGGTATCTCAGTTGACTAATATACTTTATATATGACATATCAATCAATTAATATATTTTAATTAAAGAATGTCAATTATACAATTAATATATCATGATTTTAATTGTGTTGTGATCAATGTTGTTTGTTCGATTATGATAAATATTATTTTTATTTTTTTGTAAAATAACTCAAATCAACTCGAACAAATCCAAACCTATTGTTAATTTTAAATTACATATTTTATATCTTACAATATTATACATATATTCGTTTTAATTTTGTGAATTTTTAGATAATCATTCTCTAACAACTCCTAAAAGTTATCTTTTTAGTAGTTTAAAAAGCAAAATTTCATAATATAAATTGAAAATTTAGTCACTAGTTTTAATTCAATATATGAAAATAATTACATAAGGTTTTTTCCTTAACATTTTACTTTTTTTAGAAATCCAATTTAAATAAATAATTGATAACTCGAACCAATCCAATCTAAATGTTTCATGGTGAAGGATTATTTAAGTATGAGGAAACATATAATAAAAAAAAAAAATTAAGTCTAAAATGTAGATAATTGACAGGATCTGCAAATATACCTAAAATGTATATGTCGATTACTTTTGAATTAAATTCAACATCTTATTTATTCAGTCAAAAGGAAAAGAAAAGGATTTCTATATCCCCATTAAAAAAAAGAGTATTTTCAATTAAAGGTAGTAAATTAGGGTTTACTAAAATTGGTTGAATAGGATGTTCTTGGTTGATGTCTGAAGAGCTGATTTAATTTGTTATAATTTTTTTTTAATAATAATAATAATAATCACCTCAATTTTATCTTATTTTCAATTTTAAAAAAGGATAAACCCACTGAGAAAAAATGCGTTTGTCGGGAGTCGAACCCGGGTATGTTGCTTGGAAGGAAATTATCATAACCGTTGGACTTCAAAATATTACTTACTATATATATAATTGTCTAGAATAGTTATTCTTTTCCTAAATTATAAAGTTTAATCATATGAAGTACTTTTTCTTTAAAGGTCAAACCCAACAAACTATCTACCGTATAAATTTCAATACACGACTTTCACATCAAATATATAATATATTTGACAATATTATAAATACTATAAATAGATGTTAGATGGTCATGCTTAATGTCTGATGTCAAATGTCATTTTTCTATTATCACATATATTGTCTATGTGTCATTCAATCACTTATGCCTAGTGTTCAGAGTGTACCCCTACTTGTTACTTTGTCTATAAATAATGACATTTGGTGGATCTTCAAATAACACATATTAGTCATAAATCCACTTCAAAATTCCACTCGATTTTTTATATTATCCAATTTTCATAATTTTAGTTATTTTATTATTTATTTATTAATATATTATTATATTGTATTTTCTCCATATCCGTATTCTCGTTGTACTCAATTTCACAACATGTTACCAGCACGAACTCTCGTCATTTCTCTCACTGAAGGTAGGTCAGCATTTTTTCTCTCTTTTATTATAATTAATAAATGTAATGTTATTTTACATATTTAATATCTATTAAATTTCTAATATAAATACAATATTTATGATAGTGCTGCCATGACGAATCTCACAAAATTAGAATTTGTCACCCTTGATATTAACGACAATAACTATTTGTCATGGGTGCTCAAAGCTGAAATCCACTTGGATGCTATGAACTTAGGAGAAACAATTAAATAAGGAAATATGATATTCAGTCAAGACAAAGCAAAAACTATGATTTTCCTTCATCATCTTTAGGAGGGATTGAAAATTGAGTATCTTAAAGTAGAAGATCCCTGTATCTTATAGAAAATTTTGAAAGAGAGGTATGATGATAAAAAAACAGTTATTTTTCCTAAAGTTCGTTAGGAGTGAATGCAATTGAGACTACAAGATTTCATATTAGTAAGTGATTACAACTCCACATTATTTAAAATCAGTTCGAAATTGTTGTGGAGATAAAATTATTGATGCTGATATGTTAAAGAAGACATTTTCTACATTTCATGCTCGAATATGCTCCTGTAGCAGCAATATCGAGAAAAAGGTTTTAAACAATAGTCTGAACTAATTTCATGTCTTCTCATGGCCGAACAAAATAAAGAGTTATTGATGAAAAATCATGAATCTCGACCAACTGAAACAACACCATTTCCTGAAGTGAATGCTGTGAATGTTAATAATCGTGATTGAGATCGTGGTCATGGTCGAGGTCGTGACTGGAGCAGAGGAAGAAATAATTATTATTTTCATGATGGTCATTCTAATAATTCAAATTTCAAAAGAATCATGCAAAATGATGATCACAAAGGAAAAGCTCCACAAGATAAGAGTTAAAAAAGTGTTGAAAATAAATGTTTTCGATGTGGAATGATTGGGCATTAGTCATGTACATGTCCTACGTCAAAACACTTAGTCGATCTCTTTCAAGCCCCCTTCAAGGAAAAAGAGAAAATATGAAAATAAATTTGATAATAACATATTTGACTCATATCATATGACAAACTTGGATGTGGAAATAAATTTTGTAGATTGATTGATGTGAGAAAGTGCATAGGAATTTGATTATCCTAGAGATTTTAGGATTTGTTTGAAATGACTTTTCTAATACTCGAAAAGGGTTATCTATGGTCAGTTAGAATTTTGATTAATAGACCTCCACGAGTCGAAGGTTCGAATATTTCACAATAATTTTTTTTTTCTCAATTATAATTTTACCTCTCTAAAATTTTACTCCCCCGTTTAAAGGGTTATTATTATTATTATTTATAATTTTTTGTAGCGAATCGAATCCTTTTAATGGCTTAAATTCTTGAAATTTATAATAGAAACAAGCAGATTATTTTTAATTTTTTGAAAATTAAGTAAATATTTCTTTTTAGTTCAAATATATGTTTTTTATTTTATTTTATCTAAATCAGCTCAAATTTATTCATTTTGAATATCATATTGTTGATAAAAATATATAACGTAAATATTTTAGTCTTTGAAATAACGTAACAAGTCAATTTTGTCTTGTTGTGGAACGACGAGGAACAAAATATTTTTTACCATTTTAGATTTGAACGAAAAATGGCATCAAGACGCTCCTTTCACATAGGGATGGTTTAATAGAATCTTATTAGTTAAGGACTAAATTATAACTTTCTCCAACTCATAAGAATCAAATTTGTCATGTAGTCTGCTTAAAGCATGGTCGATGGAGATTAATTGATTGATTGCCTCCTTTGCATCCAGAGTACTGTTCATAGGTTGTGTTTTTGTTTTTGTTTTTTGTATTTTTGTTTTTAAAATTTATAATTTAGACCTTGTTTTGTAACTATTTATTTATTTATTTTATAGTTTTAAATTTTTTAAAAATCGAGCCTATGAATACCTTTTCTACCTCTAAATTTTTTTAATATATTATCTACTTTCTACCGGTGTTTTAAAAAACCAAGTTAAGTTTTAAATACCAAAAGAATTAGTTTTTGAAAACTTGTTTTTTCAAAAAAACTTAACTAGGATTTCTACGTTTTTACTTATAAAGATGAAAAATATTTAAGAACGAGAGAAACTAGATTTAATTTTTAAAAATAAAAAATCGAATGGTTACTAAACGATACTAGTTTTTAAGTACATATATATTTGTGATATATTATCTTAATTTTTAAAATTTTCAAAATTTGATAATATATATATATATATATATATTATTTTAATTTTTAGTACAATTTGTTTAGAAGCAACTTGAAACTAATTGAAAAAATTAATTCTAACTTTTTTCATATATTGTACATAAACAAATATCCAACTATTCTTTAATCCTTGGAAAATTATGTTAGGAAAATTAATATTATAAAAAACCTTAGTGCTATTTTTGCAAAAAACTTCGATAAATATTTAAAGTTCCATGATTTGCTTAGGTGGATAATTTTTTGACATCTTTATTAAATATCGTAATTTACTTAATCGTGATATTATTCAAATCATTTAAAAATATATCAAAAAATGTTAAATAACAAAGTTTAGTTATTAGGTTTTCAAGATTGTGTCAAGTAAGTCTTTAGACTTTAAATTTTGTATCTAACAAGTCATTTAAAAATGTCTAAAATTAGACCTACAAATTTTCAATTTGATAAATGATAGGTTTGAACATATTCAAAATTTTTAAATATTAATTATTTTGTTGGACATAATTTTTTTTTTTTTTACTTAATTGAGTCTTAAATATTCAAATAGGACCTATTACACAACGCTAAATTTTATATGTGATGTAAAATTTAATTTTAATAAAATTTTTCAAATGTATAAGAGATTGGATACAAAAATTGAAGCTAAAATTTATTAAACAAAATCGAAAACTTAGAAATCTATTCGATGCTTTTTAAAATTCATGAACCATAATTAGACAAATCTAAAAAGTTATGGGCAAACTTCTATATGAACTTATGCCCTCGGTAATCAAGTCCTTGATTCGTCATTGATGTTAATATTGATACTAAGATTTAAATTTTATGGATATATCAACAAAATATCGATATTGACAGATATTTCTATAAATAAAATGCTAAATTAAAGAAAATATCCCTAAATTTTGTATATTGTTTGAAAAATTATCTCAAACTTTTAAAACTATCATCAATGCCTTGAACTTTAAAAAAGAATTAAAAAATACCATTAACATTAAAAATTAACAGAAACCACAAGTTTTTTGTTTTAAAAATACTCCAAAATTTCAAATGTTTAATTAATACTTTAAAAAAGTTTCCAACATAATGTTACCATTTGTATACTAATGAAAATGTTAGCATCTCGTTTTAAAAATACTATTAAACTTTCAAAAATTGTATTAATACAATTTTTCAAAAAAAAGTGTAAAAAAAATGTTCTTCGTTACAATATGGACATATTCATTTATCTATATACCCCATCACCTTCCTCTTTCATTTCCTTATCTCACTTCTTTATTACTCATCCTAATCCTATTTCTTGCATTCCTCAATCTCTAAAACTTTCCTTGTTTCTCTATTTCTATCTTCTTAAATATCAAAAAGTTAAACAAACCGAACAAACTCTTTCTTTTTGCATGCCCAAACATAAATATAAGAAAACTTCAATATCAAAGGCTCCATTTGGTAATTATTTCATTTTTCATTTTTTATTTTTGAAAAATTAAGCCTATAAACATTACTTTCCTCTAAATTTCTTTCTTTGTTATCTACTTTTGATTAGTGATTCAAAAACCAAGCCAAAATCTACAAACTAAAAAAAGTAGCTTTTAAAAACTTATTTTTGTTTTTGGAATTTGACTAAGAATTCAACTATTATATTTAAGAAAGATGCAAATGATTGTAAGAAATGTGAGGAAATAAGTTTAATTTTCAAAAACAAAAAACCAAAAATGAAATGATTACTAAACAGATCCTAAACAGTTAGTTTCTTTGAAGCTATCTTGAGTTAGAAAAGAACCAATTTGAAGACAACTTAAATAAATACCCTCATTTTTCCATATTGATACTGTACATAAAATATGATAATGCACATATTTTCTTTCTTTCTCATCTCATTGGTTATCATTAAAATTATAACTCATATTCATAACTTGTGTCTCTTTATGTTTATTAAATCTAAGAATATTAATCATGTATAATCTTGTTAAAGCATTTAAGTTCTAAGGTGTCTTGGTGATTTCATTATTATTATTATTATTATTATTATTATTATTATTATTATTATTTTTTTTATTATAAAGTATGTACCATGATTGAAGATGATAGTTCTAGAGAATGAGAAAAATAGAAGAAGAGGTAAAAGAGTATTGAAGAAGAGAGTGAAAACAAAGAAGTGTTAGGCCATAGATTAAAGTAGAGGAGAGATGTGAAATAGGGTGTAGATAAACAAATTTCATCTATTTACTAACGCTAAGGGTATTTTCAATTTTTTTCCAAAGATTAAATATATTAATGCAACTTTTGAAATTCAACAACATTTTTTAAACGAGGTGCTAACAATTTCCATTCATATATAACTATAAGGGTATTTATTATTATTATTATTATTTTAAAAAAACTTTAAGGGATGAAACTTTGAATGTTTAGGAGTATTTTGCGGGAAAAAATTGTGATAAAGATATTTCTAATCTTTTTTAAAAACTTAAGGGTATTAATAAAACTTTTAAAAGTTCAAGGTTAGTTTTGAAATTGGATCAAAATTGAGGACATTTCTATAATTTAGCTTAATAAAAATGTTATAAAAATTAGGAAAATTGTATTGTATGACAAATACATCTTAAGAAACCAAAGCTATGAGATTTCAACTTTTTTTGTAATTGTAGATGTGATAATCCCATAGAAATCAGATAACAATCACACAAAAATCAGATAACAATCAATTTTTCAGGCGAATGTGTTTTTGACATGTTTGCAAAAAAGAAAAATCTAGAGACACGTGTCTAATTTTATTTTTTATTTTTTTTGTTAAAATGGCAATTACCCCTAAAATTTGTGTAAATTAATAATTAGGTTGTTTTTATTGCCAAATAAAGCTATAGATATTGTTTTGGTGTGTATATATTTATATTTATATTGAAGTCAATACATATTAATTCATAAAATTAATGTCAAACCTAGTTTAATCTTTGGTTATAATAAGGATTTTGTTAAACATAAAAGGAAAAAAAAAAAAAAAAGAGGAAAGGTATGCGTTTAAAGGGAGCCGAACCCGGGTCTATTGCTCAAAAGGCAAATATCCAAAACGTTGGACTACAAGCGCCACGTGTCAAGGAATTCTAAAATTTAACACACTATTCTATTTTTTATATTGTGTCTTGCATTTTCTTACATTAGGATTTATTATTATTATTATTATTATTTAACTAATATTGACTAAAATTAATGTTAAAATGATTAAATTTAAGATTTATTCAAACTATGGAAACTAAAATAGAATGAAGCTTAAAGTAAAAGATACCGTAATGATATTTTAATTTAAATATTATTTAGTAAGTCATAATCAATTTATTGAGGACAATGAACTTGTAGTAATTTATGCTTAAATTATAGTAAACGATTTATATGTATTATCTCAATGGAGGACGAAGATCTATTCAAATCTTTATGCTCCTATAAATTATATAAAATCATCATAAGCATCTAAAGTTTCTTTATTATTATTATTATTTTACAACATAGGATGAAGATCTTGTACCTTAAGAGATGACTTAATCATTGAGCTATATACTTTTCTTTTTTAAGTTTCATTATATAGAATGAAAATTTTGAACTTCTAACTTTTTGGTTGAGAGTTTACATTTTATATCAATAAAACTTCTAAATATCTAAAACATTCAAATATTTCTTTAGGGGTGTACACTAGTTTGGTTGGGTTTGGTTGAGAGTGTTTTTTAGACCAACTCAAAAATTTGGGTTCATTTGACTGGCAACCCAAAAGACTCGAAATAGAGTCTCTAATTAAACCCAACCTAACTCTTAAAATTTCGGTTGTGTTGTGGGGTTACAACTTATTTTTTCCTTATTTATTTAAAATATGTAAATTTATATACAACACATTGCTAATAACTAAAATCTCATAAAATTCAAATGTAAAAAACTAAACTTTAACATCATCCTAACAAATTTTAAACAAATACGAACATCTTAATAATTTTAAAAGAAAAATATTAAAAATTCATAAATTCAATAACCCAAATAATGAAACTTTAAACAAATATATATATATATATATAATTCGGGTTGCAATCTAATTTTTTATATAGCCAACTCGAGACCAAACTTAATCCACCAAAAATAGAAAAAGTTCAATCCAAGTTAACCCAAAAACAAAACTAAATTAATCCAACCTTTATAGTTTGGATTAGATTGTCCGGATGGTTCGGATTGTCGGATTTTTTGAACAAATATTCCTTAATGTTTTGATTTTTTTTTTTTTTTTTTCTATCATTGACAGGTATTCAAGTTGGAAAAACTCTGTCCAATATTAAAAAAAAAAATGGTACTCTCACAGTGAATGGGGAAAGTTTAGACTAAAATGTAAAGGAAATAACAAATTATATGTGTTAGGACAACAGATCTCTTTATAATCTCCATATATATCTCCATATTTATGATTATCCTATACCATGTTTTTAAATATCGATAATTATTACGAGAGTTTATGCATATTTTCACTGTTTGATATCACAACTTTGTCGTATAACCACTTTAATTAAAAGAATTTCAATGTAGAAAAAATAAACATTATTAAATTAAAAGGTGTAAAAGAAAATGAGAAGGTAAAGAAATTCTACCTCAAATTATATAACGTAGAATTCGATTATCAACCTGATAACATTCTTAATTTTTTTAACCATTTCTTATTTTTTGTTTTTTTTGTTCCCTTTCTAAATAAAGAAAAATAAAATCGTATTTGATAAATTTTTCTTATTTGTTTTCGTTTAGAATTCCATATCTAAATAAAGATTGAAAGAATCAAATAGATTTCGATTATCTGTTTAATAAATTTTTATTTCTTTTTTTAATCGTTGCTCATATTTTGTTTCATTTTTTAAATAAAGAAAAATAGAATCGTGTGTGATAACTTTTTTTTTTTTAATGTTTTGATTTTCTTTTTCATTTCTATTTAATGGAAAACGATGCATAAACATGTTTCTAATCGTGTCTTGTTTTTTATTCCTTTTGTAGACCCTTAATTTTTTTTGATATTTTCTTTATTATTTTTGTACTTTTGTTAATATTTGCAATATTGTAATAATTAGAAATTTGCTAGCATTTATGTATTAGTTGGAGTTGGCCTATTGATCATGGTCGTCTAAATTGGCCACTAGAGAATGTCGCAAGAATGACAGCGATCGTTGCAGGTGGTGGTTGATGAGTGGAGTCATTAAAGACAATGGAAGGAAAGATAAAAGAGTTGAGTTGAAGTGAGTTAGTAAAAATAATTGATTTAAAAAAACCGTGGACCAAACATTAAATTGATAATTTTTATCAACTCAATTTAACTTATGTTGCTGAGCCAAATACACTATACAAGCACTTGTAAAGTTTTTTTTTTATATTATTTTTTAAACTTAGTAGAAAGGTTGTTTGAAACATATATTATTCAAATATCATAGTTTAGTTGATAAAAAAAATATAATAAAATGGATAGATCTTCATCTCTTTAAGAGACGACAAAGTGACTTTTTTTTTTTTTTCTCTATTGTCGTAACTGCAAAAGACGAGAAATGCATGAGTTATGAAGTTGGTATGGTGGTTGAAGTATCCTATTTGGAACAAATGGTCATGAGTTTGGGCACCTTAAAATGCCACTCTTTTTTTCAGGGTTATATTCCAATTTATTCTTTAAACAAATTAACAATCAAATGTGTAATTTAGCCATACTAATGCTTAATTAACTTTTTAAAGGAAGTAAATCGGAAGATAATATATTTTGTTAAATATATAATATTCAATTACCTTAACATGATCAATACTTATTTAAATTTAAATTTATTTTAAAAATAAAGTATATTGGAGTATAATTTATTTTTTAAAGTAATAAAATTTAAGAAAATTCAATATAACTAGCTCAAGAATAAACGGTACATATATTGAAAAAGAAAAAAGGAAAGATAACAAAAGAAGAAATGAGGATGAAAGAAAAGTTACATTTGGTTCCGGCAAGAGACATTGATCTACCATTTTATTTTAAAAGTTTCAACATATTTTCAAATTTAAAAACAACAATTTTCTTAATAAAAATTCTTTAAAGTTTGAAATCTATCGAACACAAAACTAAAAGCTTATTTAATAATGGGATGATTTTAAAATTTTGAGAATAGAAGAACGAACATTGAAAATTTATAGACTAAACCTATTATTTAATCTTTAATTAACTTAAAAAATATTTACGGCAATAGTCATGTGCATGTGGTATTAAGCCAAATTTTGAAAAAAAATATATATTTGAAGGTATGTGGAATAAAAGTATACATTCTTTAGTATAAATTTGAAATTTAGTTTTCTGAAATGTGTTAAGAGTGAATCATGCAATTGTAAGTATATCAAAATTATTCTCTCACCACAAAATTGTTTTCTCATTTACCTTCAATGCATAAAATGAAATTCGCACCAATCATTAAATTTTTAACCACCAAGATTGTCTATTGAAATGTTTCATACGTGAACTATCAATCATTTCATAGCGAATTCCTTTCCTTTAATTCCATCGGAAGAGCTTTCTCTATCGATCTCATTATTAGAGGCGATCAATATTCTCAACGATATGGCATATGTTAGCTCTGGACATGACGAATTATGCACGATCGAAGAAGATATCAACACCACATCGATAACGGACCAACACCTACCTAATGATGAATTCACCGAATACAAATCCAAGAACCTCCTTTCAGAGAGACGACGGAGGCAGAAGCTTAGCAATAAGCTTTTGTTACTACGTAGCACTGTTCCCATCATCACAAATGTAACATCCCTAAAATGTCTTCATTAATTCATTAATTTCTATAGCTGAACAATTTCAAATCATAATCTTACTTTCTGATTTATTTTTTTCCTTTCAGATGAACAAAGCAACCATTATCGAGGATGCTATAACTTACATCCAACAGCTACAGAAGATGGTTAACATCCTCAAAGACCAGCTTGTAGAATTAGAAGATTCATCAACAAAAGTTGTATGGCCAACACCAAGCCATAATAATATAGCATCAACACACTTAATCCAAAATTATGTTCAGGTTTGCCCTCATTATCTATTTCATAATGTATGTTGAAATGCTTTGAGTCTGATAAATGATATGCTTCGACGGTCAAATATCAAAGTCTAAGTTGAATTTGTAAGACGTAGATGTAGTTAATAAACCTTGTATATCTCTGTGGTGTCATTCCTCTAATGTTTTACATATTTTATTTTCTTTATTTGTCGATTTCAAAATTAAACAGACGGACGTGAGGGTTTCTCAAATTGAGGAACACAAACTTTGGATTAAAGTACTTTTCCAGAAGCGAAAAGGCGCATTCACTAAATTAATTAAAGCTTTGGATTCTCTTGGCTTTGAACTAATTGATACGAGTATCACAACTGTAAAACGAGTCGTTGTTGTGATCACCATCATCAATATCAATGTAAGTCCTCAAGATATTCTAAAAATTAAGCTAATTTAAATTCTACATTTACCAATACTTAACTTAAGTTACTTAGTTTTGTTACCTATTTTATTTTATAACCATGTTTTAAAGATTATTCAAATGAAACTCGAATTCATTATATATTGGATGATGTACTTGAAAACTATAGTAAAGAAATTAAGAGAAAACGAGTACAACTAGAATTCGAGCGGGCTGATAATCAACCACCACTCTTTCAATGGTTAGTGGTTATTGAACCAAGGTTGCAGTCGCTCTCGGTTCCTAGTCTTAGGTCTTCGTAGTAGAAGTCCTTCGTAACGATCAACAGCTCTGGATGGAAAAAAATGAATGATAAATTTAGAGTAATATTGGATGAAGATTTAGTATGTTTGATTATATTATCAGTTTTTGTAAAGAAAAAAGAGTTTCTCTTATATATACTTTTTAATATTTTATTTATTAGGGGAACTTTTGGAAGTCAACTGCTCAGCAAACTAAAGAGTTGCTGCTTGAGATCGTCAATGGATTTTAAAGACATTACATATGCGCACAATCATATACAATATGCTTTTGAGATATTTCTACTTAATTTTTAAACTTTTTATTTAATTAGAAGTGGCATATTCCAAACACTATCATTATAGTTTTGTAAGAGTTTAACTACTTAGAAAATGTAACTTCCGGCTTCACATGGCTTTGTCCTTCAAATAATGTTACTCATTACTAGGTCCTAATAGTACGTTTGAAGATATAATATATATCAAAGTTTGTTTCCTAGTTTTTAACTTCGAATAAAATAAAATAAAATTGATAAGGATGATGGAACCTCCACATAGTATTGTCCACTTTAACATAAACTTTCGTGATTTTGGTTGTGATTTCATGCAAAAGGTCACAAAATACCGATGGAGATATATAATTGTTCACATGTTAGAATGTTTTGAATTTGTTATTTGACATTTCGAACAATCAAATACGGAGCAAGTCGAGGTCTAGGTGTAAGAACATAATTGATTTTTCAATTTAAAAGTAAAGAGTTAAAAAAGAGAGAAATTGAATTGGGAATCATTGGTAAAAAGGAAAAGAGAGAGAGATTGAGAGATTAAAAATGGGTAGTTTAGCATAAAATCTTAGAGGTATTGGAGATAGAACAAGTGGTCATGGGTTAAAATTTCATATGGTAGGTTTTCTTTTTTGTTTAATAAAATTTCCAAGTTTTATGGGTCTTCTTCCTTGTTTATTTGTTTTTTTTAAAGTTGATTTTGGATGTGTTACGAGAAAAAGAAGGTAAAAGACGAGTTGGAATTTATTTTCAAGGGCATAAAGGTTGGAAAAATATCTCATATCTAATTTGTTAAGTTAAA
Source organism: Benincasa hispida (assembly GCF_009727055.1). Taxonomy (NCBI): domain Eukaryota; kingdom Viridiplantae; phylum Streptophyta; class Magnoliopsida; order Cucurbitales; family Cucurbitaceae; genus Benincasa; species Benincasa hispida. The sequence continues at coordinate 37,778,593 of NC_052350.1, forward strand.
TAGAAAGAAAAAAAAAAAAAAAAAAAAAAAAACAAGAATCAGCCTTTGCCATGGAGTTATGGCAAACTATGAAGTACAAATATAGATACGGCTATACGATAGAAATACGATCGGGTACGGCGATTCGTCAATTTCTAAAAAATTAAAATACGGATACGTCTAAGGATACATCATTTTTTTTATACATTTTTATAATATATATGTTTCTAAAAATTGAGGATACTAATACGTTGAAAATACATTTTTTTTTTCTTTAAGAAAATATAGGATATAGATAAATTTAGCATACAAATTAATAACAATAGCACAAAATAGAATACAAACACTAAAATGCAATATAAAAAAAGCAACATCTATGATGTTGAACTACAATAGTTAATAAAATACAATAGAAAAGTGACTCATACGAGGGAGAAGTATGAAGATAAACGAAGAATTTCTTCATTGAATTGTTGAAGATATCCAAATGGTTTATATTTTGATGGACTTTGTGGGGATTCAAATGTGAAGATGAAGATTATATGATTCTAGTCTAGGGTTTGGTCCGTTATTTATTATTTTTCTTTTAGTTTTGGACTCGAGTAGTGAGCTTTTTAAATAGGTTACCTAATTTTAGATTGGGAAAGTGTCTTTTTTCTTTTAAAAAAAGTACACATAGAAATAGATACGTCAAATCGCGTGTCAGATACGTATTTGAAAAGTATCTGAAAATATAGATACGTCAAATTGAGTGTCAGATACGTATTTAGGAAGTATCGGTATCTTATACGTGTCTGATACTGATTCTTTGTCTCACATGAAGTATCTGTACTTCATAGATGACAAAGAATAGAGAGAAAGATAAATTGAAGGTTTTAAAAATAAAAAAAAAAAAATGGGAAGTTATCATGTTGGAGAAGAACCAATAGGAAAAATAGAATTTGGAATCCTTGTAGGTTGGAAAGAAAAAAAAAATGGTTTATTTAAGTGAAAATGGTGTGAAAAAGGGATTAATGTCACGAATAATATAGTTTATAAATGTAATGACTTAAATAGTTTACTTCATAAACAAATTTTAGAATTACGGTAGAAGTGTAAAGTATTGACAAATATAAGATAGGAAAATTGTGTGCTTGTCATGTAAGACTCGTACATGATTTTCTATCGATCCACGCACTAGCCACCGTATGCTTGTCATATAGGACTTGTAAACCTCATCCATGGTTTAGGGTCTTTGATTATTTTTTTAATTTTCTTTCTTTCCTTTTAAATTTTGATTGAAACATGTTTAAATAAAAGGCAAACAAGTGATGATTTCGTCCTCTCTTGTCAATAATTCATTTCATTTATTGACTTTATTTGATAATATTCATACAAGTCTTTTTTTAAAAAAATAATATTCTTGCACCTTTGTCCCTCCAAATATCAACACCTTCGTCCTACAACTCTATAATTATTAAGAACTTTGTTCTATATTAGGAGAAAATTTTTAGTACTATAATTGTATGGAAACTTTTCTATATTATCTTCATTTGTTGCTTGTCATAAACGTAGCATTTATGAATTATATCGGGTCTACAAAATAAATTCATAACAAAGTAATAAATTATTTAATAACGTGTCAAATAATGAATGAGGGTAATATATACTATAGTAGTACTAGATTTTTTTCCCTATATTAGTATAGCTTCTAAATAATTGCTAGTAATGTACGTTCACAAAAAATTAGTAGTCATAAAGAATAGATTAGTGTTTGATAAATTAAAAAGAAAAAAGAAATCCTTTGATCCCTAGATTTTAGGTTTAGTATCTATTTGGTTCATATTTTTTAAAATCTAACACTTTTTGGTCATAATGTTTCAATAATATGCAGAATTTTAATTCTTTAAATAATAGAACCGTTAGTGAGTTAAGAGAAGGTGGATTAAGATGATTGAGCTAATTTAAAACCTAAATTAAGTTTTTTCCTCCCGCCTTCCATTAAGTCACTTAAAATAGTGTTTGGCCCACTAAGTATATTCGGCTTGAATGCGATGTATGCTTGTAGTTAAATACTTTTTTCCAAAGATGTGGGTGAACTAAAATAAAGGTGACAAGATAACTCTATAAAAAGAAGAAAAAGAAGAAGAATAAGATGAAAATGAGAAAATGAATGCTTTGCAACCGTGTTGAACAAATTTGAGGAAGTGTAATCCATATGATCATGACCTATATTACAAAAATTTTACCTGTTTCGATATTTTTTTCCCACACATTCATTTTCATTGATATAAACGTATTTATCTCGACGAAAATTTAATGCGTCGGTCAAAATAGAGTAACGTGCATATTTTTTTAAAAAATTTATGCCAACGAAAATTGAAACTTTTTCCGACAAAAATATGTGTGGGGAAAAGTCTTTAAAAACTTCCTTCTTCTTTCCCCCCAATTTTTTTCCTTTCTCTTTCCCTTCCCCCAACCCCACCGGTCAAATCCCCTCCCCCCAGCGATTCAAATTCTATTATTTTCCCCTTTTCCCTCCATTCTTTACACAAACGGCCACCGCTCCAACACCGAATGCCAACGTAGGCTACCTCCGCATGTCGCCGTACACTACCAACATGCACTACGGTCGCATGCACTGGTTGGTTCTTCTTCTCTTTTCTTTTTTCTAATAAATGTTATTCGTAGGTTGTGTCTGTGTTATTATTCTAATAAAGGGTTTTGTTTCATATTGGAATTAGGATATTCATTTGTTTATGAATGAAATTATTATTCTATTTTTGGCTTGTATATGGATGGATATAATGGAGGATGAATTATTTGGGTATTTTGATTTTAATTTTGTACATGAGATTCATTTGTTAATATTGAAGTTTAATCTTTCATTTTTATGGATATAATATGCTTTAAGTTTTAAAATGAAATTTCTAAGGATATTTGAAGCAAATTAACAAAATTTCACACTTTTTACTTGCTAGTGTTAAATCACCGGTTGACCCAAAAAACTTAATTTGATAGCTAAAGGTAAATTTGATATCCTATCATCTAAAAAAAAACTCTAGTAAAGAGTCGTTTTGTTTGATTGATTAAAAAGATTGAGAGGAAAAATGAAAACTTTGAAAAAAAAGAATTAGAAAATGGAAAACATTTGACCCTTTAGCTTCATTTATTTAGCTTTTATCAATAAAGATTCACAATCGTAAATATTTGACCCTATTTCTTTACTAATATTCTCGTCACATGCTTAATGCAGACTAACCCTTCTATAAAGTAAGAAAGAACACTAGAAATGTAGTGATTTCTCTCTTGTTCTCATCATAAAGACCAAAATTTAGAGCTAATGGAATATCTCCTTCATATAGCCAGAAGTTAATTTGGTGGTTGTGTGGCTATCCTGCGTTATGGTAGTCATTTCAAATATGAGCGTTATAGTGGATTTAGGAACTTCATTTGTTCGTTTTATGGCTATCCTGCAGTTATGATAGCCACTTTAAATATGTGTTTTTAGTGTACTTGTTGCTACTTTGTGGTTTAAATGACGTTTAGGTGGAACTACGACACACTCGTAGCTTGGAGGGGAGATGTATATGTTGTAATTATTTTTTAGATTATCTAGAAGCCTAATTGTGCAGTTTAAAAGAACTTTGTTCTTGGATTTATTTGTAGGGATCCAAGAGTTGAGTTATATGCTTTTAGGACTATCGAATGACGGGTTTATCCTTGAAAGAAATTTAGCTGGATTTAAAGGGGAGGGATTCACTTCAACGCTTTCTATGCATTTGTTGCTACTTTGTGGTTTAAATGGTGTTTAAGTAGAACTAGGACACGTTCATAGCTTGGGAGGAGAGGGGGGGTGATGGAATACACAAGCATGCAACGGAAGCAAACAGAATCAATAAGCACTCTAATTATATTTAATTTGAGTTCTAAAGCATGCATTTTTAGAAAACATAAGTGGGTTTCATGTTACATACCTTTTGATGATTTCTTCCAATTCAAAGTTGTTCTTTACACGAATTCAGCTCCAAATCAATCGTGAACCATCAAGAGATCTTCTCTTCTATTCTCATCCTTGAATTTGAGTGGTGGAACTCAGATTTGTGCGAATTTGTGAGGTAAATTTTATGGGTTTGAGAGTGTGAAGCAGATGAACTTTTGAAAACTAATTCTTAGCTTCATCTTCTTCCAACTTCTTCAAATCTGAGTGTTTTTATCACTCAGCAACATGCAAACAACCATTAGCAATCAGATTCCCATAAGCTAGTTGATGAATAAGTGGAATTAGGTGGGATAGCAAGGAGATTACACCTCCTACTATGTGTATTTTGGGATATTCCCACTAAAACACAATTATCTAATTTCTAATTTGTATTTAAAAATTTCAATTAATTCATAAATTAACTAAATTTTGATTTAATTAATTCATAATTAATTAATCTAAAATACCAAAATCCAATTTCTTAAATTAAATTTGAATTTGAAGATTCATTTGCTTTTAATTTTAATATCAAATATTAAATTAATCACACACCTAATTTTAAACATGAATCCTATTCATGTAATTAATATCTAAATCAATATTTTCCAATTTCGTTTAATTTCAACAAATTAAACGTTTGATTATATCAAATATAATGATACAAACCCTAATTTGAATTTGAACTTATTCAAATTCAAACCCTAATTTCAATTTGAACATTTTCAAATTAAAATTCAATTTGAACAATTCAAATTGATACCATTCCAAATTCACTCAATTTAGTAATTCAAGATATTCATATTTTATGAGCTAGTAGAGAGACTTTATGGACTTACAGGTCATGAGCTCCAACGATTTAAGATTAATTGGCTAAAACTCTTTAGACCAAATTAATCAGTATTTGTAAACTATCAAGTCACACCACTATAGCTCGATAGTTGCACTCTCCTCACTGTAGATATATTTGTGTCCACATGATTTAACTATAACTAGTAAGTCGACTATTCACTGGCTATTCGTAATAACGCTTGGGTCAATATGTTGTTTTACCCCCGATATTATGTCTTGTTCCTTAAGTTCCAACTAATCATCTAATAAACAATTGGTTTATAATCTAATCATTAAACTGAATCCTTCTCGGGTTAGTGAGAGGGTGGGCCCCCTTGTTCAAGACCTGAATACAATACTTAAGAGAACAACCTTTCTCCTATCCCTAAATTGGGTAGGCGTGAATTCCATCTTACACCCTATGTCCTCAACTATCTACCCGGTCTTACCCCTGAAATGAGAAGCTTATTGAGCCGGCGCTGTTGAGCCAACCCCCACCCATGCAAATCTAAGGATAATCCCGAATAAATAGGAGTTCATAGTTAGCTCAAGATTAAGATCGAGTTACCTAGGTCATCTAAGCAAAATAGTCACTCTTAAATAGTAAACAACTTTATTTATAAAGTAAGAGTGACTTATTTCTTGGTCCGATCTTATGCAAACTCATTACATAGGACACCCTCACTCCTCATGTCAATACATGAATGAATCTGGATTAATTCGTTTGTAGTACCTTTACAACAACTTGTAACAACAACAGAGTAAGCTACATCCAATAGTGTTGTTATCAAAATAAAGTACCCAACCTTAATCATACACTATGAAACATTTTTGCTTATTTACTCGAATTTGATCCATTTTTATGTCTCGACATAAAGTTCAAGTATTCATATAATAGTCATGGATCTTAATTTATTGGATTTAGATTTTATGAATGCAATTAATAGATTCAATAACAACTTTATTGAAGAAATATTGAATAACATCTTTATTGATAATAGAATGTGTTTAACTATACAAACTACGAGTTTTAGGACACACAAACTAATAGGGGATGTATATGTTGTAATTATGTTTTAGATTATCTTGAAGCCTAATTATGGACTTTAAAGAAACAAGTTCTTGGCTTTTTTATGGGGATCCGATAGTTGTGGAGGTTTAAAGGTCGTTTATCTATTTGTTTAAGTGGATATACGACATGCTCGTAATGTGGGGAGGGGTTCACATCTTAATTATAACCATTTTAATCATTTTTTAGATAGTAAAATCGTTGTTTGTGGTGTTCATGTTTTAATTATGAACATTGACAACACGTTTGTAGCTTAAGAGAGGGATCATTCCTCATAATCATTTTAAACATTTTGTTTTTTCTATTTCAGGTTGTTCGTGTAAATTCTTAAAGTTCATTTTTTTGGAGATTGCAAGAAGATTTTGTGAGATGATTACTTAGTTCGGTTTAGTATCTCACTTCTTTTGGCTTAGGGAAAATGATTTTTTTTTTTTTGTATAGGGGACTTGTAAGAAGTTAGAAAAGCTCAAATTTAATTGTATATATAGTTTTTGTTCATAAAATTTTATAGCTTGTGTATTGAATATTAGACTTATTTTTAAATATACAAGCTTATTTTTGTTATATTTATCCTCAATTGATTTTTTTGAAGATAATTTTTGTTTGTGCGTAATTAGGTATTAAGAAAATAAAAATTTGGTTATTTAATTGTTACAAAAAATATATAAAATTACAAACAACTTATGCCAATGCAAATAAACGTTGACAAAAATTTGTCTATTGAATTGAAATTTTGTTGTTTAGGACTATGCTTTTTCCGACACAAATTGTAGAGTAAAAACAAGTTTGTATGTTATTTTTAAAGGGGGTCACTCTTCTTTCTTGAGTCTTCGAGCCATAGTAGGGGGAAAACAAATTGAGAGCCTTATAAACCATTCCGGGTTGTGTAGGCTTAATTAATAGGGTTTTGGATTCATTCATGCATGAATAGATTTAGAATCATTCTTAAAATGTACTTCATTTATTGATTGTGATCGGATTTCTTTTTTTTTTTTTTTATTGCAAATCTTATCTTAGGAGACTATTACGACTAAAGTAACGACCCTTGTGTTGGGATCAATGTCCTAAATCTTGTGGGTCTTATAATTGTAATTGTATTGTACAAAAAATTTATTTATCTAATAAAATAAAAAGGTATTTTATTTATCATTTAGTTGTTTTTATCAACAAAAACCAATAAACTAGATCCAAGGTTATTTTCTAAAGCTTAAACATGTATGTAGAGACATACAGACAGATCATATTTAAGTGATAACCTAAACGGTATGTAGTAGATGGATAAGGTTGGATACCTTATCTTGGTGACATGACGAATACAACCTACTTTGTAGTTGTTACAATTGTTGTAAAGTGCTATAAATAATATGATCTCGATCATTCATGTGTGACATGTGAGTATGGGTGTTCTATGCAAAGAGTTTGTATAAGACTGGAATACGAAATGTATAATCTCTCTATATAACACCATTGATAGATGAAGCTTGTATTTCATCAGGATGACCATGGATGACTTGACTTGAATCCTGAGTGAGTTGTGAACTCCTGCCTATGAAGGCGATCCTTTGATTTATATAGATGAGAATAGTAAGTTTCTCCGACTCAATATGCCTATCATTTTAGGGCTTCGTCTTACTAGAGAGTTGAGAACACAATTACACAAGAAGGAATTCACTTCTTCTCTATAGTTAGAGACTGTAGATAAATTGCTCCCTTAAGAGTTGATTCCAAGACTTATTTGACGTAGTTTGATATGAGATTTGATAACTAAGGATTTGGAGAATTTGAAAGATTTGGAATTTAGAAATTTAGAATTTAATAGGATATTTTGATTTATTGGTTTTAATATGAAATTTGAAGTTTGAAACAATATATATATGAGAAGAAAAAGCGCAAAAGCACAAATATTTAAAATTGATACACTTGAATATCATGCTTATAAAATGAAACACATAGGTTTTACTTTAAAATAAGTTACTGAAAGCATGTTGATTGATATTAGATATATTGTCGACACATTTGAATGTGGATTATTATAAGATATACTGTTAATATACTACATTTTAAGTGAAATACACATGCTTTTCTTCAAAATAATATACTAAATGCACATTGATTGTTGTTAGATATACTATATTTGAGAAAGTGAATAAAAAAAATGAAGATTTGCTATCTCCCAAGCATGATTTATGTACAAAACATTTGTTCTTAGGTTTCAGGAACACATGTAAATCTTATTATTTTTTTCTTCCTTCTTGTTCTCCTAATTGTATTTCGAATTTTAAAACTCACACTATGAAAAAGAGACGATGATCGATAGAGAAAATAAAATCACAAGAAATTGAGAGAAGAAGAAAGGGCAAGCAGAATGAAAAATCATGCCGGATAGATAGAAGAACAAAATACAATTCACAACAACAATTAAAAAAGAAAACCTCACTCGTAAGAATAAAAAAAATTCACGCACAGCATTGTAGAAAAGGAAAAGAAAAAGAAAATGATTAAAAAAAAACAGAGAGAGAGAAAGAAGGAAAGAAAAAGAAAATTGCAAAAAAGCAAAAAATAAATAAAAAAATAAAAGAAGAAAAATATGCGAGGGATAACCATGAGAAAAAAAACCTGGCATGTTTATTTTGCTATAGATGCAAAAGTTTAAACACTCAAGGTAGAATTATAAATACACAATTATATTTAGCTACCCAGTACAATTTCCCTAAATTTTATCTATGGTGTTCTCTTTAATATTTATCTATGACAATTTTTTAGAAAAAATATTTCAGATTTTGTTACCACGTTATTTTTGAAATATGATTATCATTAGACTTATTTTTAAATATAGAAAAATAAACTAAAATATTTACACGATATAGCAAAATTTTAGAACTATCAATGATAGACGTTGATAGACTTCTATCAGTGTCTATCAATATCATTGATAGAAGTCTATCAGTGTCTATCAACGTCTATCATTGATACTTCTAAAATTTTGCTATATTTTGTAAATATTTTCAACAGTTTTATCATTTGAAATAATTTCCCTAACAATAATAACAATTAAAAAAATTAATTAGACCCTATTTGGTTCTATTTGGATTTTTGTTTTTAGTTTTTGAAAATTATAAACACCTCTTTCACCTCTAAATTTATTGCTTTTATGTCTAATTTTCATCTATGTTTTCAAAAATCAAGTCAAATTTTGAAAAATAAAAAAATAGTTTTTAAAATATTTGTTTTTTGAAGTTAGAATTTGACTAAGAATTCAACTATTTTATTTAAGATTGATACAAACCATGATAAGAAAATGGAGAAATATACTAAACTTTCAAAAATAGGAAACAAAAAATAAATGGTTAACAAAGGCAGCTTTAATAATATTAACAAACTTGTTGATTTTATCCATCTGGCTCTATTTTTAGTAGTTTGGTTGTACCTTCTTTGTTCGCTTCCAATCAATTATGACAGACAAAAAGCAACACTCCCTCGACAACTCCAACCAATCGGCCACCATCGATTCCTCTATCAAGTCATAATAAATGAGAAATTTCTTCTCATCTACAATGAAATAAACGTTTTATTTGTTGAAGTGCCATAGATTGACGAAGAAAAAGAAAATTATCTAATATTTGATATTTAAGAAGGCGTAGGTATACTGAAAGATCGGAATATAGTATCCTAAAATTATAAAGGGCAAAAGAAATTAATAGTTAGATTTCATGATTGTTTAAAAATTATAAAATAGGGACAGTTGCAAATATAGACATTAGACTCAAAATATTAGTCGATATAATATAATGTAAAAAATTACAAATATGACCAAATTAATCAATATTCATTAACTACCGAGTCACACCACTATAGCTCGATAGTTGCATTCTCCTCACTGTAGATATATTTGTATTCACTTGATTTAACCATAATCAGTAAGTCGGCCCTTCATAGGTTGTTCGTAATCACAACTGGGTCAAAATGTTGTTTTACCCCCGAAATTACATCATGCTCCTTAAATTCCACTTATCCTCTAATGAACAATTGATTTTTTATCCAATCACTAAACCAGATCTCTCTCGGGCCAATGAGAGGGTGGGGTCCCTTGTTCAAGACCTGAATTCAAAACTTAATAGAACAACCTTTCTTCTATCCCTAAATCAGGTAGGCATGAATTCTATCTTGCACCCTATGTCCCCAACTATCTACCCGATCTTACCCCTAAAATGGGAGCTTATTGAGCCAACGCTATTGAACCAACCATCATCAATGCAAATCTAAGGATAATCTTGAATAAATAGGAGTCATAGTTAGCTCAAGATTAAGATCGAGTTACCTAGGTCATCTAAGCGAAATAGTCAGTCTTAAACAGTAAACAGCGTTATCAAGTAAGAGTGACTTATTTCTTGGTCCGATCTTACGCAAACTCATTGCGTAGGACGCCTCCACTCCTCATGTTCATACATGAACGAATCAGGATCACTTCATTTGTAGTACCTTACAGTAACTACAGACTGGTCATATCCAATAGTGTTACCAGAATAAGGTACCCAACCTTATTCTTATACTGTAGACCGCTTTGTCTATTTACTCGAACTTGATCCATCTTTATGTCTCCACATAAAGTTCAAGTATTCATATAATAGCCATCGATCTTAGTTTATTGGATTTAGTCTTTACAATTGTAATTTACAAATTCAATAACAACTTTATCGAATAAACGTTGAATAACACCTTTATTAATAATAAAAAAATGTTTAACTTCACAAACGGCAAGTTTTAGGACATACAACCCAACATAAATAACATGCTTTGAAGGGGAAGAAGAGACTTATCTTTGAAGACTTTCTTCTTGGAAATCCTCCCCACATCATGAACTTTTCGTACTATGAACTTGTAACGACCCGACTTTTCATGATCTCTAACATGGGTCGTCGCTTCATAATTACACATTTACATTCAAAACTTGTGACCTCTGAAGTAAAATTATTTAAAACAAGAATGACACTTCAAATCATTTTATCAAATCAATAACTAAACAAATGAATAAAACTATTGTTCGGGATTCCTTAAAAACATTTACGAAAAATAACAAATAAAACATTAAAATTTTTTGTCTTACATCAAGTTCCCGATTAAGACTTTTAAATAACTTGAAAATATAAACTGAGCAGAAGCAATTTTCTTGTCCCATATGGCATGGTCACGGGTTCCTTTTTTGTCATTCGTCAGTCTGTTACTGTCCTTACTTAAAAAACATAAAATAAGAAAGGATGGGTACAAAAATATTTAGTAAGTGAACCACTACTGGGCCATCTAGGTAATATGTTAATCTTCCTATTTAGGCGAGAGTGTACAACCTATAGCATATCAGTCGTGGTGAACTCGAAGAGATCACAACTCAATCAACATGATCCCGAAGAAAACACATACCAATTATAGGCATGTATCCTGAAGGTATACATATCAGTCGTAGGTGTGTCCTGAGGAAGCACACGTCAGTCATAGATGTATACCTGAAGGTACACATATCAGTCATAGGTGTGTCTCGAGGGAGCACACGTCAGTCATAGACATATACCTGAAGACACATATTAGTCATACGTGTGTCTCAAGAGAGCACACTTCAGTCATAGGTGTATACCTGAAGGTACACAAAACATTCATAAATATGAATCCGAGAGTGTACATAACAGTCATAGGTGTGAACCCGAAGGAACACACAATCAGTCGTAAGGCGTACATTGCCCTAATAAGAAGGTTTAACTACTACCTTATGTACTTAGCATGCATTAGTCAACATATATATACCTTTTCATTATCACAATCGTTTAACTCATGAAAATTTACCAAAATGCCCTCGGTCATCATATCATAAATTTTCGATCAAAACAATTCATAATATTAAATTAAATAGTCTTATCATCATCATAAGGTTGGGGCGACTAGTTTGATGGTGAATCAGTAGTAAAACACTTACCTCAGATTGAAATACCAAAATTAATCCAAGAAATCAATCTCCAACAAAAACTTGAATTAACGTTCCTAACATAGAAACACACTCTTCAATGTCATCCCAAACACATAAATTTTATATCAACAAATTTAAATTCATTCTAAAATTCTCCAATAACTTACCAAACGATTTGTTTGCTCCAAATTTATTCCAAACTTCACCAATTTGGGATACTATAATATGAATTAGATTTCCTTTTTGAATATGACATTTTCTCTAATTAGAAAATTTACGTTTTAATTAATTAGAAATTCATAATTTAATTAACTTGGGGATCCATATTCTAATTGAATTAGAAATTCCACAATCTAACTAAATTAGAAATTCCATAATCTAATTAATTTAAATCAAATCTAAATTTCTTTTATCAGCTCAATTTAAATTAGGGGCAATTGCAACTTTAATAAAAATAAATAAATTAAAATTTTGGAGCGTGCCTCTAGTTTATGTTTTTTTGCAAACATGAGTAAATCCCACTCATACACCCATGATTCACTGACTTCCACCTAGAATTTGCTTGTTATTTGATTTATATATGATTGTTATGTGATTATTATCTTATTTTCATTTGATATTTATTGTTATATGATTGCTATCTGATTACTATATGATATACTAATTATCAATGATATTGATTGTTGTCTGATTACTATTTGATTACTATTTGATATTGATTGTTATCTAATTGCTATCTTATACTGATTTTCTATCTAATGGTTGTTTAATTAATTGCTATTTGATAATGAATATTTTTTATTGTCAATGATACCAAATGCTATCTTATTGTTATGTAATTAATATCTAATACTAATTATCAATCATTCAGATTGCTATATAATAATGATTGTCAAATTGTCAATGATATTGATTATTACATGATTGTTGTCTGATACTAATTGCTATTTGATTGCTATCTAATTGCTAGATGATACTGAGTACTTTGTGATTGCTATCTGATAATCATGCAATTTCTATTTGATATTTGGAGCCATAATTGGGATAATTGATCAAATAATTATTTGACATAGTTTGATATGCGATTTGATAATTGAGGATTTAGAGAATTTAAAAATTTTGGAATTTAGAAATTTAGAATTGAATTAGGAAATTTTAATTTATTGCTTTTAATATGAAATTTGAAGTTTGAAACAATATATATATGAGAAGAAGAAGAGGAAAAATACACATGTTTAGAATTGATACACTTGGAATATCATACTTATAAAATGAAACACACATATTTTACTTTAGAATAAGTTACTGATTGAATGTTGATTAATATTAGATATATTGTTGACATAGTTGAAATATTAATTATTGTAAGATATAATATTAATATACCACATTTTAAGTAAAACACACATGCTTTACGTCAAAATAATATACTAAATGCACATTGATTGTTGTTAGATATACTAAATTTGAGAAAATAAATACAGAAAAATGAAGATTTGCTATCTCCCAAGTATGATTTATGTACCACACATATTATTATAACCTTATTCTTTGGTCTTAGATACACGTGTAAATCTTATTATTTTTTTCTTCCTTTTTGTTCTCCTAGTTGTATATTTAAATTTTAAGACTCACACTATAAAAAGAGATGATGATCGACAGAGAGAACAAAATCACAAAGAATTGAGAGAAAAAGAAAGGGCAAGCCGAATAAAAGATCATGCCGGATTGAGAGAAGAACAAAATACGATTCATGCAACATCTAGAGAAGAGAAGAACAAAAATTATGTGAGAAAAAACCACAACAATAATTAAAAAAGAAAGAAAAACCTCGTAAGAAATAAAAAACATTCACGTACAACATTGTAAAAAAGAAAAAGAAAATGAAAATTAAAGAGAGAGAAGGAAAGAAAAAGAAAAATGATAAAAAAGGAAAAAGGAAAAAAAGAAAAANGAAAAAAAAAAAAAAAAAAAAAAAAAAAAGAAGAAGAAAAATACGCAAGTGATAACAAGGAAAAAAAAATCTAGCATGTTTTTTTTTTCTATCGATGCAAAAGTTTAAAAACTCAAGCTACAATTACAAATATACAATTATATTTGACGTACCTAATATAATTTTTCTTTAAATTAATTATCTTCTCTAATTTGGATCAAACTCTAAATTTAAAGAAGATAAAATTTAAAACCACAATTTCTCATTTTCCTTCATAAATTTTAAATTTCTTTTAATTTTCAAAATTTTAATTCTTTTCCTTTTTTTATATTCAAATCTTTATCTAAAATTTTTTTCTAATATATTTTATATACTTCACCACTTAATAAAATGGAGTCTTTTTAAATATAAAAGATATTTAAAAATATTTACAATTTATAGTAAAAATTTACAAAATTACAAGCACTTTTGGAATTTTCTGTTATAAAGTGTAAATATTTTTTTGAGAAATTTCTATTTATAAGAATTTTCCTAATAAAATTGAATTATCTTTTTATAACCCAATTTTGACTATAAATGTAACTCCAATTAATGCAAAATAATTTAATTGAAATTAATTTAGCAAGTTAATTAAATTTCAACTTCCACATTTATTTATCCAATTTTCTTCAAATAAATTTCAAAATTTCCAAATAATAAGATATGCATAATTAAATGTCCCCTTCTTTTCCTCTTCTTTTCAAACTTCAACTCCAAACTAAAGTAGGTTTCCAGATAAATTAATCCAATTTTTCCTTAAATTGATTTAAAATTCCAAATCTTTACATATCATTTAAATTAAATAGCTTACCTCCTAAATTCAATTTTGGCCTCAATTTAACAAAATAATGCTCAAACAATTTAAGATAATTTTTTACAAAAATTACATGAAAATTTGGGGTGTTATAGAACTTCTCTCTATAACTCAAAACTTCTTCTAAGAACACGAACAAGCACCAAGGTACTACCGCTAAGCCTTTCTTGCTATTTTAAGGACAACAAACAGGATGATGGGATCCTTCTTGTTTTTTAAGATAAAAGAGAAAAAATCAGAGAGACTTGAGAGTGAAAATTTGAGACAGAATTCCTCTTGTGTGAGAGTTATTTTCCTTGTTGTATCTTCTGTAGCTCTTACAGAATTAACAAACTTCCCCCCACTCCAAAGAAATATGAGAGGAGTTATTTTTGTTGGGATATATTCTCTAAAGCTTCATAGTTAATAAGTTATTTGAAATAATGGTCGATTATTTTATATATGCAATTATCGATTGAGGAAAGATTCAAGGTTATTTTATGTAATTTGAATAGTATATGGTAGATATACAGAGAGATCATGTTCAAAAAATAGCCTAAATGGTATGTATTATATGGATAAGATTGGGTATCTTATTCTGGTGACACTACAGATACAATCCACTTTGTAAATGTTACAAATAATTTAATCCAAATCGTTCATGTGGAGACATGCGAGTGAGAGTATCTTGTATAAAGAGTTTGTATAAGACCAGACCGTGAAATGATTAATCTCTCTTTATAACACCGTTGACTAAAGAGATTAACATCTCATATGATAACCATAGGTAACTCGACCTCAATCCTGAGTGAGTTATGAACTCTTGTCTATGAGGGTAGTCCTTTGATTTGTATGGGTGAGAGTGCCATGAATCACCGACTCAATAATCCTACCATTTCAGAGATTTGTCCGAGTAGGAAGCTGGGAATATAGCTACACAAGATGGAATTTACTCATTCTCGTCTTTAGGGTAAGTAGATCAATTATTCTCTAAAGTGTTGACTTCGAGTCTTGAACAATGGGACCACTCCCTCTCATTGGCCCAAGAAGGTTTTGTTTATGGAAGAACCATAAATAAGTTGTTCATTAGAGGATCAGAGAGACTTAAGAAGAAAGAGGTAACTATAAGAGTAAAATAGTAATTTGACCCAAATGTAGTTACGAGCAATTCGTGAAGGGTTAATTTATTGATAATTGGTTATATCCATGGATACAGAAATATATCTATAGTGCGAAGAGCGCAGTTGTGGCTGTTTAGTGGAGTGACCACAATTAATGAATGTTGATTAATTTAATTAAAGACTTTAATTAATTAATCTTGTATCATTGGAGCTTCTAATTTGTGAGTCCATTAGGTTCCCTTGCTAACTCACTAAGAATAAACCAAGGAATATTTAGTTTTGGAAGAATTTGAACTGTTCAAATTATAAGGGAATTTAAGTTAATTATATATGATACAATTAATACATTGTATATGATACAATTAATATAACGTATATAGATACATTAGATTATAAAGTTAATTTTGAATGAGATTCAAAGTTAAACAATATAATATGAGAGAATAATGTATGTGAATAAGATCTAAATATTAGATTTAATATGAATGAGATTCATATTAAAACTATAGATTAAAATTAATATGAATGAGATTCATACTAAAACTGTAGGTTAAAATTAATATGAATGAGTTTCATGTTAAAACTATATGTTAAATTTAATATGAATGAGTTTCATATTAAAATTTATACATTTAGATCTTTGTGGTCCAATGAATGTTAAAACTCGAGGAGGATCTAAGTATTTCATCAGTTTTATTGATGATTATTCTAGATATGGCTATGTTTACTTGATGCATCATAAGTTCGAAACCCTTGAAAAGTTCAAAAAGTATAAGACTAAAGTTGAGAACTTATTAAGTAAACAGATTAAAACCCTTAGATCAGATCAAGGCAGCGAGTATATGGATTTATAATTTCAGAACTATTTGGTAGAACATGGAATTCAATTCCAACTCACTGCACCTGGTACACCACAACAAAACGGTGTAGCAAAAAGGAGAAATCAAACCCTGTTAGACATGGTTCATTCAATGATGAGTTCTGCCTAGTTACCTCTGTTATGTATGCAGTGCAGAGTGTTGTATATATTTTGAACATGGTTCCCTCAAAAAGTGTTTCAGAAATACCATACGAGTTGTGAAACAAACGTAAAGATAGTTTACGTCACTTCAGAATGTGGGGATACTCGACATATGTGTTGGTGTAAAACCCTAAGAAATTAGAATGACGCTAAAAAATATGCCTATTTGTAGGATACCCTAAAGAACAAAAGGTGGTTTATTTTATGATCCTTAAGAAGACAAAGTACTTGTATCGAAAAATATCACATTCTTAAAGGAAGACCACATAAAAAATCATTAACCTCACAGTAAACTGGTATTAAATGAGATGTCCAGAGATTCTACAAATAAATCAACAAAAGTTGTTAATCAAGCCGGTCCTTCAACAAAAGTTGTTAAAGAAACTAGTCTATCACATCTGTCTCACGAGTTGAGAATTCCTTGACGTAGCGAGAGGATTGTTCAATAGCCTGATCGACACATGGGTTTAACAGAAACTTAGATCATCATACTTGATGATGACTTAGAGGATCCATTGACCTTTAATTAGGCAATTAAAGATGTAGATAGAAACCAATGGTAAAAGTCATGGACCTTGAAATGGAGTTTATATACTTCAATTCTATTTGGAAACTTGTAGATCAATCAGGTGGGGTAAAACCTATTGGTTGCAAGTGGATCTACAAGAGAAAACGAGATCAAACTGGTAAGGTACATACCTACAAAGCCAAACTCGTGGCAAAAGGTTTTATCCAATGGGAGGGGGTAGACTATGAAGAAAGTTTCTCTCCTGTTGTCATGATTAAATCTATTATAATGTTTTTGTCCATTTCTGCTTTTTATGATTATGAAATATGGAAAATGGATGTCAAAACAATCTTTTTGAATGAATATCTTGAAGAAAGTATTTATATGTCTCAACCAGAAGGGTGCATTGAACAAGATCAAGAGCAAAAGGTGTGCAAGCTTAAAAAATCCATTTATGGATTGAAACAAGCGTCTCGATCCTGGAATATGAAATTTGACACTACGATCAAATCTTATGGCTTTGAACAAAACGTTGATGAAGCTTGTGTTTACAAGAAGATAATCAATAAAACTTTAGCTTTTCTGGTACTTTATGTTGATGATATCCTGCTCATTGGGAATGAGATAGGATTCCTTACTGACATTAAGAGATGGCTAGCATCACAATTTCAAATGAAAGATTTGGGAAATGCGCAGTATGTTTTTGGGATCCAAATAGTTCGAAATCGCAAGAATAGAACGCTAGCTCTATCTCAAGCATCTTATATTGACAAAATGTTGTCGAGATATAATATGCAAGATTCCAAAGAAAGGTTTGTTGCCTTTTAGACACGGAATTCATTTGTCTAAGGAACAATGTCCTAAGACACCTCAAGAAGTTGAAGGAATGAAAAGAATTCCTTATGCATCAGTAGTCTGGAGCTTATTGTACGCTATGTTATGTACACGTCCAGACATATGCTTTGCAGTTGGAATAGTCAACAGGTTCTAGTGCAACCTTGAACATAGTCATTGGACTGTTGTCAAGAACATCCTCAAGTATCTTCGAAGAATGAGGAACTATATGCTCGTGTACGACTCAAAGGATTTAATCCTTACGGGATACACTGATTCTGACCAATGTAGATTATAGGAAATCTACTTTAAGATCAATATTCACTTTAAATGGAGAAGCTATAGTATGGAGAAGCATCAAACAAAGTTGTATTGCTGACTCCACCATGGAAGCTGAATACGTAGCTGCATGTGAAGTAGCTAAAGAAGCAATATGGCTTAGGAAATTCTTGACTGATTTGGAAATGGTTCCAAATATGCATTTGTCAATCACCCTGTATTGTGATAACAGTGAAACAGTTGTCGACTCAAAGGAACCTAGAAGCCATAAACGCGGAAAGCACATTGAGTAAAAGTATCATCTCATTACGGAGATAGTACACCAAGGAGACGTGATAGTCACAAAAATAGCATATGAAGATAAACTTGTTGATCCATTTACGAAGGCCTTCATAGCTAAAGTGTTCGAGGGTCACCTGGTAGGACTTGGAATACAAGCTTCATCAATCTAGGGCAATTATAGAATATCAAGGATATCTAGGTACCCTAGTTATTGTATTTTTCTCTCATACTCAACATTGTATATTTGTATATATTTAACACCCACTAGAGTTTTAAATAGAAGATTTTTGTGGAGGTTTACTACAAAGCTTGAAGGAGAATTTCATTGAAAAAGTAAAGAATTTGTGGAAATCATCAAAAGTATTCAACTTGAAATCCTATTAAAAAAAATTGTGAACTAGCATGCTTGTTACTCAAATTAATGGAATTAGAGTGCTTAATAATTCTGTTTGTTTCCAAGTTATGCATGTTAACTCTATCACACTTAGCCATCAACATTATCAATAGACAATGACGGTACTAATCCATAGGACTTGGAATAAGAAACTCAATGTAACAAACCTGTGCTTAATAACGAGAGATCGTAGGATTTACTTCAATGAATTGTGGTCCTTCAGAAGAGCGTGATCCTTTCGTGGCTGGTAATGAGAGATCAGTAGGATTGAATTTTATGGATTATGGTTCTTCAAAAGAGTGTGATCTTTTCATGGTTGTTAATGAGAGATCAGCAGGATTGAATTCCATGTCTTTATGTCGTACATAATATTTGTTTCCTCTCACCTTCTCCTTGTTTAGACTAACCTTATCCTTCAAGGCAGTCTTGAGGGAGTTGATTGTCCTCTCTCAAATAATTGTAACCCAATCAAGACTATTGTAATAATCTATGTCCTCAACATCTTCAAATAAAGTAGGATATTCTTCTACTTGTTCTTTCCCATCATTGCAATCTCTGTGTAAAACACTAAGGTGATTTAACAGCATCATCATCATTTTCAAGCTTCAAATTCTTGTATTCTTCTTCTAGTAAATTTAGGTGGAATGCATTCGAAGTCGATTGATTATCAAAATACCTTGTTGCAAATTCTTGTAAGGACTCCTCACTCTGAACAACTCGCATAGGGGACTGCCATAAACCAGTAATCAACAAAAACTCGTCTTTTGAAAATGTGATGACCTTTTTGAAGGAGTAATATAACATGCAACGGAATATTTCAGAATTAATAAGCACTTAAACAACGTTTAATTTGAGTTTAAAACATGTTATTCATATGACATTCATAAGAAGGTTTGAAACGCATATTATCTTTGAAGATATCTTCCACAAATTCAGCAGAATTTCACCAAGATTGAGTTTGAATCTTCAAGAAGACCACCGCCAAGATCTTCTCCACTATGCTCAAGAAGAAATGTGTGGTGGAAACACTTAAATCAAGCTGAATTGAGGATGAACTAGTGAGGGTTGAGTAAGGTTTTCAGATTTTTCCACTTCAGTAAGTTAAAACTCAGAAGAATCAATAATCTTTCTGCATGGAGCTTCTATATATAGATAGAAATCATGCAAACCAATAGGACTGCATGGATGGCACTACCTACTTGACGATTATTGCAAAATTCATTTGGAATTTGGTGAGAATCCATTCAAAAGTAGTTAGTGGATTTTTCCCAAAAATTGGAAAAATCCACTAACTTAAAAGAAAAAAATGATTTCAAATAAAACCATTTTGTTTTTAAATTAGTTTCATAAAATTAATTCAAAAATAATCAATTTAAATAAAATTAATTTTAATTTTAATTAAACTTTTTAATTAAAAGAATATTAATTTAATATCTCAATATTAAATTAATAAAATAATAATTTCACCAATATGATTCAATTTCATATTTAAATCATAATTTAAATATTAATTGATTCTCTAATTTCGTTTAATTTCAACTATATTAAACATTTTTAATTGTATCATATACAATCAATTGAAAACCCTAAAATTGAATTTGAACATTTTAAATTCATAACCCTAATTTCAAACATCAATACTCTATTTGTTATTTCAATTTAAGAGCTAGTAGAGGGACCTAATGGGCCTACAGATCATGAGCTCCAACAATTTGTAATTAATTCGTACTCCTTAATCGAATTAATTACTATTCATTAACTATCAAGGCATACCACTATAGCTCGATAGTTGCACTTTCCTCACTATAGATATATTTTTGTCCATGTAAACCATAATCAGTAAGTCGATCCTTCACAGGTCGCTCGTAATTACAGCTGGGTTAAAATTATCGTTTTACCCCTATAAATACATCTTGTTCCTTAAGTTCCCACTGACCCTGTAATGAACAATTGATTCATAATACTACTTATGAATCATGTCCCTCTCTAATATGAGAAGGCGAAGCCCTGATTGTTCAAGACCTGGAATCAACACTTAAGAGAACAACCTATTTGCTAACCTTAAAACGGGTAAGAGTGAATTCCATCTTGCAGGGCTATGTCCCTAGCTATCTATCCGGTCTTATCCCCAAAATGAAAGGCTTATTGAGTAGTGTTGTTGGACTACTTTCACCCATGTAAATCAAAAGATAATCCCGAATAAACAGAAGTTCATAGCTAGCTCAAGATTAAGATCGAGTTATCCCAGGTTACCTTAGTATTAAATAGTCAGTTTTAACAGTAAATGGTCTTATAAAGAAAAATGACTATTTCATGGTCCAGTCTTTATGCAAACTCATTACATAGGATGCCCTCATTCACATGTCTTTACATGAATGATCTGTGGATCACATTATTTGTATTACCTGTTAGCTTTAGGGCTTCAATCAAACCAAATATTTTGATGATAACAAACTCAGATTTTTTGTACTAACATTTTAGTGTTTCAGAGTCACTATCTTGTAGAGCTTGGAAAGACGATTCCAACGTAATTTGAATCGCTCAAATCGAAGTTCAAACGAGAAAGTTATAAGCAAAAGAAGATTGGAGAGGAAATCCAACATGACAGTAACACGTGGCACCTTGCTGACGTGGCATTTGATATAACGGCTGATGTGGCACATAAACAGTCAATATTGATGACGTGGTGGATGATGTGACGCTCCAACCGGTCACTTTTTGCTGACGTGGCACATTGGACATTGTTGTGACAGTGACGTGGCGACCGTAGACGAATGAGATAATGACAAGTGGCAGTCACCCAGCTTCATGTGCGGACGCGCGCGTGCGCTGTGTCACAATCGCTCTTTCGGACGCTTCTCTTAGCGATTGTGCGGCACTTGTTCTCCGCTCACGAACAAGCCAGCCAACTCGATTACGGACTGCGATGGCACACCGAGTGCCTCTTGCAACCTCCACCCCCGTTTTAGGGAAAACGGTTTTAGAAAACGGGTTTGGAGAAAAAGGTTTTCGTAAGAAGATTTTGTGAGTGTGAATAAAGAAAGAAAGATTGTAGTAGACTAGAAAGCAATAAGCACAACAACGACTTTAAGAGTACTACTCCGGGTATGAGAGAATGATGGTTAGTCTTATCCCCATATAGTGCATTCTGAACAAAAAGCCAACTGGCGCCCTTGCATATGCAAAAGGGCGAGTGGTCACTTACAATGAAAATGTAAAGAAAGCAAGCTAACTAAACTAATACAATACAGGACATGAAAATATGCTAGAAGGGGGTTGGATTGGGCAGCGGCCATGGGCAACAGGCCCTGGACAAGCATGACCGTTACATTCTCCCCCACTTAATTGGTTGACGTCCCCGTCAACCGACCTTGTTCAAAACCTGCGATGGCCGGAGCCGCATTCTTCAAGTCTTCGGCCCACTCCCAACTGATCTCTTCATCGGGGAGATCCTTCCATTTCACCAAGAACTCTGTCAGTTCTCGTCTGGGTCTTCCACTGCGGCGCGTACGTTTACCCAAGATTTGTGCAACTTCTTTCTCAGCAAAACTCTTCATGTGACTGATGGCGCCTTAGCATGTTCCGCTGTCCATCTCGGGTTCGGATGATAGGGCTTCAGGAGTTCACACGATGACCGAATGAATCTTCATCCATGAGGTAACTGAACCCTATATGAGTTCTCCCGACCTTCTCAATTACCTCCACTGGACCTTCGTATTCTTTACTAGCCGTTGGTCTCTCTGCCTCGGAACTGAACTGTCCCGGTCGTAGCTTGATCAGGACCTTGTCCCCAGCTTGAAACTCAAGGGCCCTCTGCTTCTTACCAGCCCATTTCTTCACTCTCCTTGATGCTCTTTCTAGGTAGCGCGAGCTATCTCAGGGGTTTTGCTCCACTCTTTAGTGAAGTTATGTGTCTGAGGACTTTTGCCTGCATAAGGGTGGTCCACCAAGTGTGGCCTGATGGCTGTCTGTCGCACACTTCGAGGGCCGCCTTTTCGACCGCGGAACTCTGCTGGATATCGAAGCTAAGCTGAGTCATACCTAACAACTCGTCTGACTGTTTTCGACGCCCAGCCAATTCGGGGGGCCATCTGATATACCTTCCTGGCAGGCGGCTTGCCCCTGGCAACAACATCGACCTCTAGGTCAATCCCCTTCGTGGGGGTAGGACTTGGGCAAGCTTCTCGGCCTGACGTCTCGATACTCTTCCAAGACAAATAGGTCGTCTTGGGGATCTCCTCCTCAGTGGACTCAACCGATTCTACTGGATGGTCATGAACGTGGGTTCGTCGTGGGCCGGGCCCCTCTTCAATTGGAGGGCTGAGATCATTCTCACTCCATTTGGCCGCTTGATACTTGCTTGGACTACGGTCGGTGTAGATCCGGTAATGACTAAGCATTTGGCGAGGGGCACTGGTATGACTTTATGTTCAAGTAGGAATTCCATCCCCAGTACCACATCAAAATCATCCATCTTGACAATCACGAAGTCGACGAGGGCCCTTCCAGTCTCCTAACTTTACCGGAGTTCTCTTCGCTATCCCGAAATCGGTAGGGCTGCGGAATTCACAGCTTTCATTTTCCTGCATCTCTTTCCCAATTCAAGTTCAGGCGGCGAGCTTCCGTTTCCGCCATGAAGTTATGGGTAGCCCCAGAGTCAACCATAGTGGTTTTGGCCGATCTTTGGTTGACCCAAGCGTCCACATACATGAGACCTTTCTCTAGTGGCTCCGTCGCCTTTCCAATATTCTTCTGGAGTGCAGACAGAAATTTCAATGCCCCATCCTGGGATTCTCAATTTCTGCCGCTGGCTCGGTTACCGTCTCCTCTAGTTCGGCCTCGTTTCCGGAGGTAGAGGCTAATGTGGCTTGAAAAGCACTAAACGCGGTTTGATTTGGACATTCACGCGCCCTGTGTGCCCTCTACATATGAAACAAGACAGGGGCGATGTAATTGTTATGCTTTTGTGGCGGCCCCGCCAGTTGTTTCCTGATCTCGGTTGGGATGATTTACGGTCCCCCCCTGTGTTCTTGTCTCCTCCCCCAGGCCTGGGAGGGCTGGAACGGCTGTTTCTGTTTTCCTCATTTGAGGAAGTTGATTGCTTCCTCACATCTTGTGAGTCAGTGCTAAGGTCGTATAGTCGTTCAGCTGCCGCATAGGCAGAGGGAGATTCTGTACTCTCTGTTCATATAGTTTTGCTTTTCCCACGGTTTCAGCCCCTCCACAAAGCAAAAGACCTTGTCTTTTTCGGACATATCTCGTATATGTCCAACATGAGTCCTGCAAACTGTTTTTACGTAGTCCCTGATGTTACTTGTTTGCTTTAGCTCTCTGAGTTTTGTCGAGCCAAGATCTCAACATTTTCAGGGAAGAACTGCGAACGAAGTTCTTGTTTCAATCTATCCAAGTATCAATAGTGCAACGTCCTTCCTGTTATGTCTGTAAATCGTGATCTCCACCACAGTTTTGCATCTTCAATTAGATGCATCGTTGCTATTGTGACTTTCGACTCTTCAGCCACTGTGTTCGTCGCCTTGAAGTATTGCTCAAGGTCGAAGATAAAATTTTCCAGGGCTTCGCTTCTCGCACCCCACAGAAGGGTTTTTGGTTCTGGGATTTTTATTCGGCTTACTGCCCCTGCGCCCCAGGTGGGCTTGGTTCCCTACCGCTCGGATGGTGAGATTCACCCTCGCACTCACATCCGCTATCTCGCTCTGACGACATCCAGGGCCGATCGAAAGTCTTCAGATAGGTCGGTTACCATCTGAAGTATTGCTTTTTGGGAGCTGTCCAGCTCTTCGACACGCTCCTCTATGTGGGCAAAGAAACCCGAGGAGCTATCGCCTCGTTCAAAGTTGCCGGCCGTACTGTTTTGGTCTCGAGGGTCTCTACTCCTCATCATCAATTCTCTGACGGGTAATCCGTCTAGGCGGCAACCACCGCATCAATTCCATCGGCTTTTCGGCAACTTCTTGTAGCCGAGTCTCAAGGAAACGAACATTATCTGGGACCTCTCTCAGGTAGAGCATTTGTTCTTCTATCTCTACCAATCTGTCCAAATGGGACTTGTTCAAGTTCTTCGTCGCCGACATGACACTGATCTTCCCTCTATAAGCCACTTGGCTCTGATACCAACTGTCACAATCGCTCTTTCGGACGCTTCTCTTAGCGATTGTGGCGCACTTGTTCCCGCTCACGAACAAGCCAGCCAACTCGATTACGACTGCCGATGGCACACCGAGTGCCTCTTGCAACCTCCACCCCCGTTTTAGGGAAAACGGTTTTAGAAAACGGGTTTGGAAAAAAGGTTTTCGTAAAAGATTTGTGAGTGTGAATAAAGAAAGAAAGATTGTAGTAGACTAGAAAGCAATAAGCAACAACAACGACTTTATAGAGTACTACTCCGGGTATGAGGAAATGATGGTTAGTCTTATCCCCATATAGTGCATTCTGAACAAAAAGCCAACTGGCGCCCTTGCATATGCAAAAGGGCGAGTGGTCACTTACAATGAAATGTAAAGAAAGCAAGCTAACTAAACTAATACAATACAGGACATGAAAATATGCTAGAAGGGTTGGATTGGGCATGCGGCCATAGGCAACAGGCCCTGGACAAGCATGACCGTTACAACGCTGCACGTGCCTGCAGTTTCTTCACAGAATGCAGCGCGTGATGCTCAATCTCCTCCCCTATGCGAGTGTGCTCATATCATTCCGAAC